>NW_025777765.1:0-34067 GCF_021130785.1 Homalodisca vitripennis | reverse complement strand
AGTTATTTTCTAAGGTTTTTCTAAAGGTTTTTTTTATGTTTTTATCAATTAATAAAAAATTATATTGCAAAATAGTGTTACTTGAAAAAAATAACTGTGATAATACACACGATTTGACATTTGCTATATACTATACATAATTAATCATATTTATATCCGAAAACAAATTTTAATTTTATTTTTTTGTTTCTTTTGAAAGTAAGTAACTAAGGTTAAATATTTAAAATTAATATTTCACAAAACTTTCCAAATTAATACTCGCCTTGCTTATTTATTTGATGCCGTCTTTACTGTAAACTGCTATTATAAACAATTATCATTGTACTATCGTTTTAACTTATATATTAGAGATAAAGTTAAGGTTTACCAATCATAAATTATAGTTTTGGGTCTGGGAATGGTTTGATTTATTGGGAATGTTGAGTTTAACACTCCAGTTTACTTTCCTCATATGTGTAGCTTCTGGATTCTGACGCTGTGGAAGATATCCCAGGAGTCAAATCTGTTACAGGCGTTCATATTGACCCGTTAAAAAACATTCCACATTAAAAAATATGTTTAAAATCAGTGTAATAGAATGCAAACATCTATCCGTTTTAGTTAAATAGTAATTTCTAGTACGTTTATTTATAAACAGTATTGAATAATGTCTATGAACTAAACTCGATAAACAGTTGCCAAAAAACTAAATTTAAGCTAATGTAATGCTCCCGTGTGCTAAGTAAACTGCCATATTTAAAAAGCCGAAACGAAAACGTTCTACGTTAATAATACAGTAATATTGCTTGCCCTTTATCGCATGGAGAAGAGTCCGACGTTAGTGTCCCTGTCTTGTCAGTTAATTATGTTTTTACTTATGTAACTCCCCATTCAGTGGAAATATCTGCACGCGAGTTTATTTCTGTGCTGTTATTCTAAAGACGAGAATATAATTCTTATCTCTAACGAAGAAATTTTTGTTGTCTTGTTGTGCAGGAAAGAGAGGTGGGACACGACTGAGAGAGACAGAATGTTAGATCTGTGGCCAGCCACTGTAACGATAGGCTTTTCAATCAACGCAAAAACCCAATAAAAAAATATTGTCAAGGAAGTTTTTGACATGGCAACACACAAAAAAATCGCGCATTATAAGCGTGTTTCTTGCCAACTCCATGAATAATATAGGTAATATAGTTCAATCTGATTTGTGTACTCAACCAATTTGAGCCAAATATCAATATAAAATTGTTTATGCATCTTGAGTAACTTAAGTTAAATCGTCCTTTATTATATATGTATTCCCTAAGCCCTGGGATGAGCAAATTCATTTTAGGTACTACTTAAAACAAGTACCAATTATTAGAAATCAAAAACTTGTTTCCACCGAATTTTGTGCGTGCGAAATTTTTAATGTATAATTGGACATAATCAAAAAAATAACAAATGCTTTTTTCACTTTTTAATTAAAACCTTTTGTATACGGTACAATTAAAATTTTTAGTTCTCTTAATTAGCCTTTCTAAATTAAATGAAATGATTTGTGTCATGAAAATTCTGTATTGCAATTAGAAATTAATTTTCTAAGGGTTTACTTCGTTTAGCTTTTAATAAAACTTATCTTCACTTACGCTTCTGGGAATCCACTAAGCTTCTAGAACCCCCAACAATCCCATTCCAAGTACTCAGCAATTACTTCTAATGAGCCTGTATAAGTAAAAACGGGTTTGTTTAGTAATGGTTTTAATATCTACACAGGGGTGTTTAAAAAAAAAAAAACTTAGGTTTGTTAATGGTTTTTTTTTTAAAAATTTCAAATTTTTAAGGGCCCCTCTCACGGGCATTTAATATAGAATCGATAATAGTATTTCAAGGCAAAAAAAACTGCCCCCATACCATTGATTATTAATAAAAAATCATGTATTGTTCCCATTTAATATATTATATATTGATGATATATATAATATATTATATATAATATATATATATATGTCTGTATGTGTGTGTGTGTGTTGTAGTGTGTGTGGGCGACGTGTGCGGTGTGCGCGGCGCGCGCTGCCACAGGGGGGTGTGTGTGTGTGTGTGTGTGTGTGTGTTTAAAAATTTAAAAGAAATATACGTACAAATGGTTTATAACCCAAAATTATTTAAGATGAACTAACGATAATTGCGTATTCTGTCCTAAGTTATTATACAAATAATTTTTACTGCTGAAATTTAATATTTATCACCGAAAAAAACACTTTCATTTAGAACGTAAATATAACCCAATCACATAAGCAAATCACTGTGGAATGACAGAGCTTTTCTATCAGTATTATTACTGCATGTCTTAATTTTTATAACTGGAACACTCCAACTTTACTCCGAACAATTCCTGCTGGAATAGATCTAGGTGAAACAGATTGTATGAAACGATAATTTATTTAATTCTTTTCAATTGATTTTTTTTAACAAAATATATAACTAGTTTGTTTCGGTGGTTTTATTTATTAATTTAGAGATAATTGCTAAAGTTATAGAATGAAATAATATACCAAAAATAGAATAAAAAGATGTCAAACAGGTATAATTGCAAGCCTACATCTAATTACTCACTTACTTTCTCATTGGAAGAAAACTAATTTACATTTCTATATTGTAATTAATATGAGTTTTAAAATATTTCTTTTTTCCCCCCCCCCCAACATTTCAGTTAACATAATTATCTTCTGTTTTGATCTCAGTCCATTGCTGTTCAGGGGGAAAACCAAACTAAGACCGTTTGGTCCGTCGGTTACCATTAAAGATTTTATTTAGTTTCTTTAACTTTTTTGTTTCTGAGCTAGAACTTGTTTTAAGTTTATACAAAAAATAGTTTGTTCCAAACCTCCAATCTACTCTTAAGATCTTAAGAACAAATTTATCCATGTATTCTTAGACCATTTTCAAAACTAGTTTTGCTCTCGCTGTTTAAAAATAGAACTTTTTGTAGACTAAGATGGTTTTTCCCTAGTACTCTTCAATTGTAAAAACGCAAATTAGACACAAGCCCTATACACAAGCGGAGGACATTATAAATATCTATTTAAAATTTTTATTAAAAAAATTATAATTATAAATTATTTTACAATAAATTAATAAATTTTTTATTTACAACAAATTAAATACAAAACTTCCTTTTTTAACTTTGTTCCGCTCTAAATGTTAACAAAGGTCTAAATAGTAGTGTCCTGAAGTTTGATGATGATAGCTTTAAAGGTTTTGAGAAAAAGGTACATAAAATTTGGCCAAATTAACATGGGAAGGATAGGGCATACCGAAACCCCCTTAAAGGTCAAACGTAGGCGTTTCCGTAGGAAATAACTCTATGTATTCCTAGAGATGTTTTAATTATATTATATATATAATATATATGATATAATACATATATATATATATGTGCAGATTAAATTTGTTATCTGTCTAATAATGTCGTTATCAATCACAACATTGAAACATTCAATTGGCGTTTTATCATTTTTAGTTGAAGATTTTGTTACCTCTTAAGTGAATGAGGATATTTAGATTTCTTGTGCAAATGTTCCGATTCGAAGGAAACTTACGCCACTTAGTAGTTTTGTCTTTATCTAGATAATACATACGATGTTTAAAATTTTCTTCCCTATTAGGGGAATCATTGTATTAAATAGTTTGTATATTCTCTGTTGAGCTTAGTGTAGGTTATTATTGTTATATTTCCATACATTATCACTATTTACAATACAAATTTCAAAATATTCAATATAAGATCAATTGAATTTGGTTGTAACTTAATTTAGATGATCAGAATAATTATGACTCTTTATTCTCAGTTTGAGTTTAGAAAGTGAAGAAGAATTAGATACTATTAACAAATTGGTCCTTCGACATTTTAATGCATAAAATAATTGTAGATTGTTAGCAGGTCGTTTAATTTTGTACGCTGTAACGAAAAAATAGATATGAGTGTTAAGTTGAACCACTATTAAAAGGTACGAGACAAAATAAGCGTAAATACGTTTCCAAACTGTATTTTTTACTCTTTCCCTTTGTGTGACAAAATCTTTTGAAGTTACATTTGTAAATGTAAAATTACAGTATAAATTTAACATTGATATTTTTCTTGTATTAGAGTAGGAATGTACTTTTATTGTTAAGATAGGAATAGCACAGTATTACGTCCATTCTTAGGTTATGGTAGTATACATTGTAATAATATACCATTATTTCATAATATACGTGAATGCATTCTTGACATCCCTATTAGGCTTGTTTATAGGAACTTCAAATTCACCATGCGTGTATATTACATCCATGTTAATGTAATCAAAACCGGAAGTTAATGCAGGTGAACTGTAATAGTGCCGCATTGCGACTAAGTACACGTTGTACATACTCATGTACATCAGGTGTTTGTGTAATGTGTGATTTCCAAACATTGATCCAAAACCATGAGCAGCTTTAATCGCAAAGTTTCATATTAATCTGTTTGGACGTCACGAATATAACATAATGAACTTTATTCTTATAACGAAAAGCATTCTTTATATAGTTGTGGTATCATTATAATATAATTCTCTACATTTACTATCGAAATTAAAGTAATTGAAGTATTTTATTTTTTACATTAATAAATATTTATAAGATCTAATATGATTTGTTAAATTTGGAGAGTGCAGTATGCAAAATATGTAATGGAAAAAATAAACCTTTTTGTTAACAATTCTTTCTGAAGATTTATCAAAAAGCCTATAAAAAGCTCTCAGAGTTTTAGAGTTGGAAAAGAATATACGTAATTCGTAAACCATATCAAAGTTAAATTTAAAATTATTTCTATTAAATAGTTGAAACATTTTTAGCCCTTACGTGACATATGGGGCTAAGTTATTCTTAACATTAGTACTAAGTAGCATGACAATTTAGTACTGATAAAGAATTAAATAAAATTAACCTTTTTATTTTACAATATAATGTTTTAAATAACACAAAACACAATTATTATTTAATTGTGGAAATACTTTAATTAATATAATTATTTATTAATAACATAGATTTTTAACTCTTAGCTCTTAAGTACGTACTATACATATATTTAAAACGTTCAAATACATATTTAAACTAAAGGAGTAGTCATATAGACCTATAATAATTTAGTACCAATAAAAATAATCATTCTACATTTTCACTATCTTACCAAGTCTTATGATATAAAGCGTACTAGAATAGTTTACTTAACAATTGAAGCAAATTTTTATAGAGGCTTACAAAAAAAATCTTAAGAAACTGGCCTAATTTCATACTAGCTCCAAATTAATTGAAAATGAATATGCTCTAGTTCTGATGTATCACGTTTTTGGTGAGGAATATAAAATATGTTAATTCTTTTATTTACTTACACATTTTTGGTTACTCGTAATGTCAAATTCCATTTCATAAAACTGAATTACTTACTTCGATTTACAAACATAAGAACACTTCAAACTTATATTTTAGTCCCTAAAGTTTGGATGGCGAACTTCCAGACACCAGTTTTAACATATCAGTTTCAAAATGCCTTTACGGCATTCCAATAAATATTTGCTTAGTAGTCGTATATTGTATAAAAGTATACAATATACGCGTTATTTCCACTTTACAGTCGTATTTATTGTAACATGAAGTTATTAGCGATGCTAACTAAGTGTGAAAATTTATGAAGAAAATTTTAAAACAACACTGAATTCAAAGAGTATTATGGATAATTTTTTGTGTCCCATAGAGTTATTCATTACCCATAGCGCAAAAATTTAGTGTTAAACACGAATGTATTTAATCTTAAAGAACTACTTCATTGAGATATTCAAAGATGCGTTTTTTGGAAGGGTTATTTAGTTTTTTGGGCAACTATTGCTTGGATAAAAAAAAACAACTACTCAAAAATAAAAATATTAAAAGGGACAAGATAATAGAACAAAATAATTTCTTTCTTAAATTAGTTTTATAATATTTAGGCAGAATATTAAAAGGCTAGATTTGAATAGGTAGTATCATTTGTTTAAAAAAAACTATAAGGAATTAGGGTAGAAAATAGCCATAGCAGACGCTGAGATTGGACGGAAGCTGAGTCAACAAACATTTGTCTCTTCCCTATCCCTGATTGTTATCGGGGGAATTGATTGTTCCTTGCTTGCTACTTCTTTGAGTTTCCATTCAAAGAGACTCTTACCTGGAGTGGCATTTATACTTGTGTTTTATCAACAGGTTTTATCTTTATCGAAACACTGCCTCTATACAGGCCGAATTGTTTCGTGTGCCTGTCCACATGTTAAATGACACTTGTAATGTTATAATTCTGCTGTAATTACATTACGGACTGAAATACCTAATGACGTTTACAAATTTTACTTTTTATATTAAAGTAAAAGGAAGTATAGTTACATATTCAAAATACGTGTTATTTTAAATAAAAAATATAATATTTAGATTTTTTAAACTATTATAGAGAATAGTTTAAGTACCTATTAGTATTAAGTATTTAAAAACTTAACATATAAATATACATTATTGAGTATATTTATAACTGTACAAATTACAAAATGATTGATTAAATACAACGATAAACATTACTATGCCACTCACCACAATCCATTAGCTCCACGCTGTTTCCCCAGTGCTGTTAAAAATAAGTGACGGTCTAAATGTAGATTTTATGATGTAGTTTTTAGTTAACTTTTAAATAGAATGAACATTTTTAAATTTAAAAAATTACAAAATCTTATTCAATATATTTTATATATTGAAAAATTCTAGAAAGGGCAGCGTAAGTGTATATTTTGCACGGAACCAAAATAAATATGATAGTCTCCTTATGAGGATAACTCAAACATTTACTTTATTTTAATGTAGTTGTCTCGGAACGTAACGTTATCTATGTCTGAGGAAGTTGTCAAACGTTACAATGAACCCATGTAAGTGGTATTTTATGTAAAAAAGCATTTTGTTTTTCAAGTAAACACATCTTTTCCAATGAAACTATATGATCTTTAAGATATTGTATTAACAGATATATTCACATACAGGCAGATGAACAGAAATTTAAATTAGTCTAACCCACTCGTGATTACGCTTTGCTTACGCTCAGCCAATAGCTTACATCGTATTAAATGTCCAGGGTCATTTTAAATTTAGAGTCTTCATTTAAAAATTAGTCGGTCTTACTATTTATGCAATAGTACGCAATTGCTACTTAATAATGAAAATTTACTAAGCCCACCGATTTTTTTAGTTTTCTGTTAATAGAACTGTTCTGGAATAAATGTTTAAAAGGTTATTGGTGCGTCAAAACTGTTATTTAACTCGTACAAGTGCAAAAATGTGCCACGCAGCCATTACTGGCACAAGAATATTAACTTTAATTAGGTCATTAATCTAAAATTAAGTTTAATTTCACTGATGTTTTGTTTACTGATTGCCTTTTACGAGAATTATTTCAAAATTATTCGTTAACAATACAGCACATATCAGTTATTATTTATTAACACAAAATATATATTTAGTTCCATTATTTGGATATTAAAATCAATAAAGTATTCTAGGTACTACTCAACTTTTAAAATTAAAAGCAAGCACATGCCTTGAGTTATAAAATTTGTTATATAACTTCCACTAAGAGTAGTAGGTCGTATGTCATTATTCGCTCTAAGCATAATAAAACCTAAAATAGGTATACAATCTTCCCTATGATAAACACGACTAAAGATTATTTATTATTTTTTAAATTGGCTAAGTAGTTATAAATTAAGGACCTAACATATAAAATAAATAATACTTTAACTTAAAAGTGTTCGAGACTAAAGGAAAAAATCATACAGGTCGCAAGGATAATACAAGTGCAATTCTCTATAGAGCAATAATAAGTAGTGTTTACAAAGATATTTATACCAAATTCACAAAGTATGTCTGAACTTGGCGCGCGGCAAAGTTCAAGAGTGTCAGAGATGATAACGACAATGTAATGTGCCTGAAATTCCGGTCCGCGCCTGGCCCTGTTGAGTCGTAATGTACCACTAGATCACTCATGTGTCGCTACAATCATAAACGTAAGTTGTATAAGTACTGGAGTATTTAGCCCGTCATAAACCTAAAAGTAGTATAAAATAAAACTTTAGAGTACTTTTTAAAACTGAATCTCTACAAACTATTTGGAAATAATCATGTAAAACAAAGTCTGTAGCGGGCTGGACTTTTGTCACTGAAAGCCATATGCGTAGTTTTAATTATGTACTGTTTTTTATGTAAGAAATATTTTAAATTGTACAAAATTAAAGTGCACTGAAGCTTTAATCAAAGTTTGTAAACCCAATTCTCATATTAAATATTATTTTGCAGCGCCAATAATTTAATTTACTTGCACCTACGCTTATATATCGACTCATTTGGAAATTTTCCTGTGGGGAGAAATGTCTATCAATCAAAAGTCTCTTCACAACGGAACCTGGATAGACATCATTAACGGATACTAATATTGGAATAATACACGAAAGGCTGTGAGTAGCAGCGTAACAGCTTTTTATTATAAAAATACATTTAAAAGTAAAAGGAATCTTTCCCATTTACTATATATGGATTCATTGATCGGAGTAATATTTATTTGAGTACTTTATTTTAAGTTAGTGTTTTCAATACTTACTCACAGTAACCCTTATCGTCATTAATCGAAGAGTTTTAGGATTGGGCAAGAGATATTATAGTAAAATTTTTGCCTATGCATTTTCTAAGTGAGCTGTTACCAAGTATTCAATCCGTGGTTTGACTTTAAACAGGTTAATGAATACATTAATTTAGATAATTATAAGCTATAGACAAAGAGGGGTTCACTTCTGGATGGATCCAGATACACAGGATAAACATATATGTCACGTCAATCTGATACACGCTATGGATGTACAGGAAATGGCACATATTATCGAATATTCAGAAATATTGCGATATTAGGATTAAAGGGTTGATTAAGATGTCTCGTCTGCTGGGGACGACTATAGAATTCGGTAGAGCCCCTTTGCGTTTAAGGTCTTCTCACCAATATTTTAAGGCTCTAAACAAAGCATGAGGGAGTAAATTTGCCTACCACCCGCTTTGACTGAAATAGGATGGAAAAAACTGTATACACTTTTGTGAATGTCACATGACTAAGTGTCCGCTATCCATTCTCTTGGGATTTCGGCAGCAAGCGAACCCATGTGACCTACTTTAAACCATCCTAAAAAATCCTATCCGTTAGGATGCAACGATAAGGATCATTTAAAACTAAAGGTAGTGGGCGCTTTAACGGCTTTTTGTGACAATCGACCTAATTAAAAATCTTGGTTAAATAAAACAGTTATATACGCGTACTCAGAAAATGTTACAGGGATTGTTTGTGATACACTTTAAGTTACAAATTACACTTGTAGCCTGTACCCCATTTCGTTTTCAAACAGTTTATGTAGAAGGGACTCCCTCCCTTCTAATAATTATCTAATTAGATTAATTGTTAATTATCCCACTCTACTACTAACCCATTTAAGACATATACTTGATTTTTACCTCTTTTTAATTCAGCAAATAGTGATATTTTAAATTAACGGATAGTTTTTATTATAATAATATATAACACCATGTTGCCTTTTTTATCTCACAAATCCATGAATTCAAAATATTTCCGATTCAAGTGTTATGAATATTATTAACGTTTAAAATTGATTGTAAATGGCAAAATATGTGTTACATAAAACCTGGAACTGTATTACAAATAAAGAATTTAGAATATTAACGACACGGAAAAACAACTCTGAAAACAAATTAAGTAGTATAGAGTTTTCTCATACAACTTTAATTTTCAAGAGCTTTTTATTTTAGTTATGCTCAAAATTTTTGTGTTGTTGTCAACAGATATTGTTATGGTTATATTTTTTTTACTATATTTAATATAATTGCTATTACAAAATTGATTCCAACATTTAATTGATAATAAATAATGATAACATTGGAAATTTAAACATAAAAATAATGGCCGCCATTTTGAAACGGATTAAGATAAGTGAATTTTTGTTTTTTTCCAATGAGTTTCTTCCCCCAAGACCTGTTAAATTAAGACAGATTTCCCGTATGCTCGTATTTTAAAAGTTTTAGATTCCAATATTCGAGTATTGATTTTGTAACATCTGTACATAGATTGTTATGAACATATTTTCAATGGTCTCCGCATAGTCGTTTTATTTGGAAAGCACTTTGTCTTATATACCAAACCGTCATCCCACTATACATTCTGTACGGTTGGTCTACCCACCCAGTATATTCTTTCTATCATAACCAAAAGTTAAGAAATTCCTGCCTGACTAGTAAAGTTTTGTACTTTCTTATAGTTAAGTACGGGACACCAGGGCAAGTTTTGCACTATATTACTTTTGATTTTTAATTTGATCCCTTTTACAATTCACTTCAAGTTTACAAAAACATTTAATTTCTTGTACATTTATGTACAACATGGAATAAATTAATATTGGGATTTCTTATAGCGTTTTCGCAAATATGGGGGCAAGTTTTCGCACATGCAGTTATTATTTAAAACAAGTTGGTAATTAAAAACAAATCTAAACTGTACATATACATACATATTTAATAATAAAATTACAGAAAACTATTATTTTCAAAATACACGTACAGTAATTTTATTCGGGTACTCCTCGTCAGAATCTCCTTCACAGTCACTTTGACAGTTAATATTGGTAAAAACATAATGTATTTCCTGTGATACAGCCATCATGTGCCCACCGCTTGCATTTTGTGCACCTTATCCACTTTTACTTAGGTTTAGATTTGGAAAATGGCTCCAAGCAGTATATACACAGTCAATCTTCATCACTTGAGTAGTTTCGTTTTTTTTTATTTACCACTTCAGTGTCATTACAACTTTTTCCATAAAGGTTTTTCCCATTTTTAGCTTTGAGATTTCTTTCTTTTGGTTTTCTCTTCCTTGCTTGCTCTTGCTCAAGTCTTAGAGCGAACCTTACTGGAGTATCGGTTAATATAGCCGATTTTCTTTTCTTTCTTCCTCGATTAATTTCCTTTCTCGTAGCCGCCTTCTGCAAGGGCCTTACGTCTTCAGGAGAAGGATATCCAGCTGAAGTTGAAGGTTGGATTAATACGATCGACAAAGGGACGTGCAGATTCAGTAGATGGAGTTGTTGATGGTTGGCTACCATCATTATTGTTATTTTCAAGGGGACCATGTGGTTCAGATGAATCATCACTAGCAGGTTCAGTTATTGTCTCAATAGGTTAAGCAGTAGGGCAGGAATTGCTCTATCAGTAAAATATGACGGCATGAAATCTGCGTCTGTAAATATATCTGGATTTAAAGGCCAAATTCCCGATACTTTAAACCCTGAACATTATGTTATTTGGTGTTAGTACTAGTGGCGTTGCAGTTGTTAAAATAGATGGAATATCATATATTGTTAAGGGCCTTGTATTTGAGGATATCCAAGAATCACATGCCGTATTGATGTATTTTTTAAAGGTCCCTATACACTCCGGTCCAAAGCTTGCATTTTTGTGGCCGCAATGAGGTGGAAAAAGACAGCAGTGTTACACCATTTTCTTTAAAAATAATCTAATAAGAACACCGGGCGTAGCCCACAAAGTGATGAGCAAATTTAAAAAACGTTTTTGTTGCAACCATCCATCCTGATGGATTTGCATCCCCCGCACAACCAGTGGGTCCGTCACACGAATGAAGTGGACCTTGTAGTTTTTCATTGGAGGTATGCTGTTTTCGGCAGCGTTTACTGCGTTTACCAAAGATCTACGCTCTGCAGAAGTCATTCTTCCTATTTGTCTGAAGCCACGGCGGGCTAAAATCCTGTCTGGTCTTTGGACGGGTGTCACTCCCGTCTCGTCTACATTCCATGTCGTTTGCACCTAGCTCTACTCGCTTCAGCACAGTTTCCAAAATAGAGAAAAACATATCAGCGTAATTTTTGTTGAAACTGGTAGCAAGGGACATGCTTGTTGGTTGTGAAGAAATTCTAATCTAAATTTATTTGTTTTTTTTATAAATGTTTTGAAACGGTTTGGCCCTGGCATTCCTGTCTCTGGCCAGTTAGGTGGTATTTTAAGATTGCATGCAACTGCATATGTGTGAATCTCCTGAATTCTTTGGGGACAGACCAAAGTAGATGTCGGAATCTTTTATTAAATAGTCAACCAGCATCTTTATCTTGGTCGGGATCATACACCTGCACATATCAAACCCAATAAATTTAGTTCTCTCATAGGTTATTTGTGCATATACGTTTGAACTTGCTTCCCAATAACAATAAATTATGGTGCCAAGTATAGGTGCCTCTATTCGTCTTGCTTTTGTAGTTTCGGACCATGATTCATCTGAAAATAAACCTTATATATAATAAAATATATTTTTTCAATCTGCTAGGGGCAGAATTTTGTACCGCGAAAATTTTCACCAGGCTGTAATCGAAAAACTTCCCCGTTGCCATTGTTTTTTGAACTTAACCTCAAAAATTACACAATCGTTGTTTGTGGAAAGTAGGAATATCATTATGTGAAGGAGAACAACGGTTAATCTAGTAAAACTAATTATAAAATATTAACTAATCTTTCAGATGAATAAGCTTAGTTTATGTAAAAAGATAAAAATTTACTCACCAGTTGCAAAACAACAAAATACACAGCAATGTCCAAACGGAGCTTTCAAGATATCTGAAAGTCACGTGGCCACTGAATCCTAGATTGCTGCACCCCTCTATCCGACGGGTGGTGCAACCTGCCCACGATTGACGAACTATAATCGAGAGAAAACTTGCCCCGTGCGAATACTTGCCCCGGTCTCCCCTACTTAATACAGAGTAAATTTAAACTCCTCAAAATACCTATTTATAAACCTCAAGAGTAACTTTTGACAACCTAATAAAGATATTGGAATAACTTGCTGTTTAATAAAAAGTAAAGATTTTGTTATACTTTTAAAGAACAATAAAAAACAACAGTAACTTCCTATTTACATATTAAACAGCGGTGTGGTTAATAGATCAGAGATGAAGGACAGTTTGGATTTTTAATTCATTATATTTCCAAAGCAAAATTTGGGTTTGTGGTTACATAACCAGAAAAAAGTAATGGTGTAATTTTCAAGCGGGTTTAAATTCAGTATCTAACAGAAAAATCTGTGAACATGTTTATAATTTCATTATTTGATTAACAGTATTAGTATAGACTGTTATGTAGATTATTTTAAGAGTTTCGACAAAACATATAATAGGAAATTGAAATAAGGATTTATTTTATTTTAGACCCATGGCTTTTGAAAGAAATATATTATTGAAAAACAGATATAAAATAGGCATATCGTTTAGAGTGGAATTCTGCTACTTAAAAAAAACTAAAATAAATTGTATATGCTAACTTGAATTATTGCATCCTTTAGTACTAAAGCAAACATTATAGCAAGGAAAGACCATTTTATTATGATATAGGGTTAAAAACTGTTAGAAGTAAGTGTCAGGTCTCATATATATATTAACAAAGAATTGTATTGACAAATTAAATTTTTTTTAAAAGGTTACATTATGTATAATATTTCTTGTCTATTATTTTAACAAAACATTATTTAAAGGAAACTAATTTATAGGCAATGTTTATAATGTGATCCACAGTTTTTTCTAGTTAAATTACCACATTTTTTGCTGCCTATTGAATTAACAATGTAGCCTATTACCGACTTTAAAAAAATGTTAAGTGTTCAATTTGAATAAAGTTTATGAAGGTTTTAACTTATATAACGATAATTGTATAATATAGGTATATTTACAACCTAACTATATAACTACAAATTATATATTTTGCACTTAAAATAATAATGTTTTCTTGATTACAAAAAATGTTTATAAATAAAAACGTATCTAATACTACGATAGTAAACATGAGAATGGCTGGACCTATTCCACTAATATTAAAAACATTGTATTTATATCCGAGGAAGGTTTATATGAAGAATTAGGTCAGAAAGCTTTATCTAAAACATTAAAAAAAAAACGGAAAAAATAGTTTATGTACTGTTATTTCAGACCACTCTGTCTCAGATCCAAATGTAATAGAATATGGAGTAATTAGCTGTTGAATATTTTGGTTTAGGTTTTTTAAAAGATGCTAGAACATCTAGTTAATATTTACCTGGCATGTTTTGTTAACTTTAACCTAGATTGTACTCATGCATTGGTGTAGTCTTTTCCTGAGAAAGAGATCAGATTGCAGATCTCGAAACGCAGTGTTTGCTTACCGTATCAATGCTAAACCGTGTAAAATGTCCGGAAAAATCTAGTTTTCTTCACGGTATTTCAGTGGTGTTGAATTAAATTCTGGAAGTTTTATATGGTATTTTAAATGGAATATGTCTATTTGATACCTGTATCTTTTTTCTTCTATTTGGGCTAAGCGGCGGGTTGCTGCTAGTAATAAATAAAAGTAGAGTCACGTTATAGCAATAACTACACTTATTTAATGCCAATAGAATATCTTGTTCATATAATATAAGTCCTATTCCATTGTATTAGAAACAAAATACTGTTTAGAATCATAACATTTTAAAATAAACCCACCAAAAAATTAATAAAGTTTAATTGTAATGTTACAAATAAAGCATTTGTAATATACACCTTACCAATAATATTAATGTCAACATACTTGATACTTGATTAAGTAGTAGTGATAGCTTTTGTTGAATTCTTTAAATCTTATTAAACACTTTTAGATGATTTTATTTTTAATACGCAATCTTAATCTTGACCTTCAATTTTGGATAGCTTTACAGTAACATCTGTATAATACAAGTTAATAACGGCTTTTTAAAATTTAATTCAATTTCTAACTTGGATTATGCAAATTAATTTTAACTTCAACGCCTAGATTGAATGTTATTTTCTATTGTAATTTCGTAATAAAACAAAACCATAAACGATTAAGAGCCTTTATTTCACAAAAAAAGCTTTTGTGAAAATGTATTCATTGGGTTAAACAACTAGTTCTCTTCAGTATCAGGCTTTAACGTCAGACCAAAACTGAATGGAGGGTAAAAAATGTTGCTAAACAATTCCGTTTATTGTTGCAATAGAGCGCATGTTTCTGAGTGTTTTATCGAAACAATAATCTTTTTACTTTTAGTAATTACACAAATGATGTCTTATAAATCACTATTATAATTCTATATACTAAATATAACTAAATTATTAAAAATGCATATCAGGTATCATTTCTAAAATATATTATGGCTTTTAAATAAACAATGTTATATGTAGTAGTACGATATCATGGTACATTTAAAATCCTCATACATGTTCCATATATCGGAATTGGACCAATCCCACTAAAAATATTAGTCGATCTAGCGTATCATGCAAATTTGACGTGATAATAAATTTGATAGTGGTCCGTTCATGTATATATAAAATCTTTTAAGGAATGTGTTCACAAATCTATTAAGAAAGGGTATAGATTGATAGTACCAACAAATTTAACAATAAGTATATAAGTTTTTACACCACAACATAAATTTGATATTTCCTCGAAATCATAGCATTACTTCGAATAAATGAATAATAATTTTCCTACATGTATATACTATAAACTTGTGAAAATGTCATTATATACTGATTTTATTGATGACCTTGTTGTCACTACGTGCCTCACAGGATATGCTGCGTGTAACTTGTTAATGACATATCAATCTCAGGTTATCACAAGTGATGTCAGTGTTGGCGCAATGCGACATTATATGTAGAGCATATTCGCGGTGTACACTCCAGTGTTAGCAGAATGAATGTTTTCACATAGCCTGAGCACGTGCAGGCTATATCGCACTGTAACACATTGTTGGTTTGTGACGTCATGATTTTTACATAATCAGATCTATTGTTGCAATTGGAAAAGCCATTTATAAATTTTGTTTTTGAGCTGCACAAATAAACTTTCATTTACAGACCCATATAAAGTAGTTAAAACATTAATTAACATGTTTACTACACACAACATTTAAAAAATAATTCGCTTACGTTGTTTACTTATCTATAATATTTACATCATAATATCTGCGTACATTTAAAGTATTTATTCAAAAAATTTTATTCGTAAATATTACTCTAAAATTATTCTACACAATTTGTAACATTGTTTTATAATAATTAATGTTTATAATAATTGAATTAATTACTGTTAGTATTTTATTCTTAAACTACAGATGAAAACTGAATTTTATATATATATACTAAATGTACGCTCATTTTTACTGTAGTAAGTAAACTCTTTTTAAGTTAAAAGTAAATTAGCTTCTTAGGATACGTTATTTAACTGAAAAAACTGTACAAATTATTATAAGAATTTTTATCGATATCATAAGATAAAAATTATAATACAAAATATCTAAAATTTTTATATTAAAAGCACATGTTTTAATTAAGAATGTCTCAATTTAACAATAGTACTACGGAGCCTTATTGTAATATACAACGCTAATATTTATTCATGAAAGCTAAATAGGTTACGAAGTATTTATGAAACTACAGTCTATTGGTTTTACGCCATTTTGAGTTGATATACGAGTATTATTTAATAACAGTTTTTAAAATCATAATTCTTTTACTGTTTTACTTTAAATATAACACAATGGTATTTAAGTTTCCATACCAGAAAAAATGTCCTCGCATGCATAACAGAAGGTATGAAAAGTTGAAATTATTTATTTATATTTCTCATAAGAGTGAGTGAAGGCTAGCATATCAAAGGAATAATAAGTTATAGAATTTAGTGTGAAAACTATTTCCCTAGTTATTGTAGAATTTCTGACTCATTTATGACCTTAAACACACCTAAAAGTTTTATAAATATATTTTGTACACTCCTAAAAACAAACTCACGATGTTCGCACTATACGCATTTCTACCCTTCAATAATGTTTACTATGAAAAGAGAATGGAACGTTTTAAATAATGGGAAATTTTATTCCTTTGCAAGGAGACAACTTTCGTTGTGGGTAAAACCCATTATAAATTCTACTTCTGGTGAGTGGCTGTGCCAAAGTATGGAATAGTAACTGGAAGAGCTAGCAATTATTGAGGAACAATAAATTCCTCGATAACAATCAGAAATAAGCAATAGGCAAGTTGTATTTACTCGACTTCCGTACAATCGTATTTACGAATAAAACTTTACTCTTTATCCGTGTCTTAAAAAATATAGATAATTAGCATTATTTTTAGATTTCCATAATACATTAAAACACATAACTGGAAAATTGTTCTTTCCTTTTAATTCGTAAATAATCCTTTTTCTATTGTTAGCAACAGAAATAAGTAATAATTTTGCAGTAAAAAGTGTTGTATTATAGCCATAATTTACATATTCATAAAAAATAACGTGTCTTCAAGTGAATTAAACATACACAAGTTACTGGCGTTTAAAATTAGTTAAATTACTTTATGTTATCTAGGAAAGGTTCCGGTAACTGTGAAAACATATCGTTAAACATAAACATAATATTGAGAATATAAAACATAACACAAAGGAATAAACATTGCCGTGATTTTTTCAATTAAAGAAATCATGATTTTTTTAATAAATTGGCAATGTTTTAATCGTTAAATAAATAAGGACATAATATGTGTATTAAATAATACTCAAATTTATAGACTTGAAATCATAGCTAGTTTACTTCTTAAAATAAAGCAGGTAAAGAGTGCATAGGAAATCCTCTAAATTATTTGTCCCTGGTGTCTACAAAGATCGTTTTATATACCAATTCGTCATAAGCTGTCTGAAGATTCTGCGCGGCAAAGTACTAAGAGTGTCAGAGGTGATATCGAGAATTTAACGTGCCGTAGAATGAGCTCAGAACTTGGTATTCTCAGGCAAAATGTACCATTAAGATCACTCATGTGTCGTGACAAACCTACCTGGTAAAACCTGAAAAAAAAGGTTTTGGCTCCTCATAAATACATTTTTACTAAGTATATACTAAACATAATTAATAAAATTAATATTTTTGTAGAGCATATCAAATAGAAAATAATCTCATAGCGATTTAATAAACTGTGGTCTTATAAAATTTGCAAATTCCATATAATCTTAAAATCGCAGAAAAAAAACTTATATATTTTATTGTTAATGAATTTTGTTAAATGATAGATATTATTGTTAGTTTGTATAAACAAAATAAAATTGCGTGCCAGTAGTTTTAGCAAAACATGTTTTTTGTGTTTACTGTATATTAACAGTATTTAACATTTTATATCGTTAATGAAAATTTGTTTAGTACGTAAAAAAATAATATGCCAATTTACATTTGTTCAAAAAAAATTTTTTTTTTCTTTGAAATTTGTAGAATTTTGCGTACTGAGTACAACATTTAACCAAGGTTAACTTACTGTCAACTGTCTATTAATATCTAATGAACTGAATTAGATTTGTTGAATAGATTATACCTTCCAATCACCATATTTCATGCAAAGGGTACTTTGGCAATTATAAGAGATTACATTTGCACCCATGCTATGAGGTGTACCATTAACAACAATTAGCTTTTTATGTATATGTATACTTTTTGCTATATTGGCATTAATCTAATATAGTCTAGTAATGTATAGTTCAAAAGTTTGACTTTAAAAAATTTTGCCTCGGCTTCTTGTTCTCAGTGAATCAAAAAAATAATAATTAAATGGTTAGGTTTAAACAACAATTGTAAAATTTAACTATCAAGACATACATAAAGATGAATAGGCCTAATACGTTTTTGAAACCTAAATCAATAGAGTTCTTCCTTCGATTAAAAATAAACAATTTATCAAGTTTTATCGTAGTTATCTATCCAAAGTTAGCACAGACTGATTACATAGAGATCTCCCACTCTTTGATATTAAGACCAAACTATCAATCAGCTTCATCCTTTTGGTTAAATACGTCTATATACCAAGTTTCATATCTCTATGACATATATATCGTTACGTGCATCAATATGCCTAAAATTTTATTTTAGAATATACTAGAAGACATACATACCTTAGTGGAGTTAATTTACGCCTGAATTTAGAATCGGAGGATTTGTTTGTTAATCCGAGAGACGGATTAAAAATAGTACATTTTTAATTGTGACTATTCGTGGTTTACTGTGAAAAATGTATAACTATGTTTATGTTTGAGTTATATCAACAGAAATTATAAGTGGAAAATTATTAAAATACGGGTGCACCCCTTCATATTTTGGGGAAGTTTTCCAAATTAAAATGTTTATTGGAATTAAAGATTTTTTGACACTTTTACTTCCCTGTTATAGTTATCCATTGATGGATATTATGGCCTCAACCGAGTTTATAGAAATTTCATGTAAAAGCTATTTTTTTTTTGTTCTGGGTCGTGTTGTATAAAGTTTGAAAATGGAGAGATTTTATTGATCTCGGGAAATTACTGAGAGCCTACTTAGATTTTTTCCTCTTTTAAGCAGTCAGTCAGCTTATGCTTACCCTGGGTGTACTCGGAGGTGGAGGTGGTGTAGACTGTCCCTAAAGGCATTAACCAAGATGACGTGCTGTTAACATGTTCAAATCTCTCAATGATTTTATTAATATTCTCTCTAAATATTTATATGTTTTCTCCCCACCGTAAGACCATTGTAAATATCATCGCTAACAATCACCTAAATCCCTTAGACTGACATGGTCAAACTCAATGGTATATATAAAAACCCAGTATATATAGAAGATAAGCCACATGGGAATATTTGATTTCTTTAAATCAGCAAGTTTTTTGATATAGTGCCAAGATACAAATAAGCCCAAAAGAGAGCCAGAAATGAAAATTTCGAAGCTTATCTAAGAAGCTAAAGCCAATTATTGATGCAAGTTTAAAAACAAATACATTTTTAATTTTTAATTTACTTCTTCATATATGATTGGAATAGTTATTTATTAAAACGCAAAGATCTACATGCAGGAAACACTATAGAAAAACCATACAAAAGTATTTGTTTCCTGCTAATTGCATGGAAGAAACAATAAACCGAATTGAACATGTCGTAAAGTTAGTGTTTCACTGTCGTGCCACTGCGCGAAGATTGTACAGTTACGACACATAAACATGGGGTGATCTTCGCCGTGCAATTGAATTCAATGCTATTCCATTGGTCCTTAGATAAAACAAATTTTTTTAAAGCAGAGCAGTTTCTACCATGTAGATTAGTTGCATTCAATATTAATTGAGTATTATATATTAGATAATTTGGTATCTTATTCATTACACATAGTAAATGATGTTTTAATAGTTTAATGACATTAACAGTGTAATATTAAAGGTCACAACAAAGCGTATGGACCGTGTGATTAGACTCCATAGCGTAAAACCTTGGGTTTGGTTTCTTTCTCCATTTAAACGTTTTGTGTGATTAATGGATATATTATCGATCTAGGAGATTACTTATAGTAAATAATATTATTCAATAAAATGTTGTGCTGTTTTCCAAAAAAAAAACACGTTTAATTAATTTTACTAGGTATCATTTATAACCCTAACTTTTTAATGTTACGAAAATAAAAGAAATCGTGACGCAGTTACTCCCTTAAGTATGACTCATAATTTTCTTAGACATTACAAATGCTATGTTTATAAATGAATCCTACGTTTAAATCAACGGTGTGAACACTGAAATGATCAAAATTATTAGTATATTTTTGAACTTAAAATAAGCAGATGGATTGGATGAGAATGAATAAATACAATCTACGGAGGATCCGAAATCCTGTATATATTTATTTGGCAATTATAACGATGTTTTTCATCACTTATCCGTATATACTTATGACTGTACAAGCAGGTAATACTTTTATGATTCACTGTTTGGAAGAACTGAATGAGGGTGAGGTAGAAATATTTACAGCGTTCACGGCATTTTCACTTCAAATACCTGAACCCATTCAGTGTTTTCAATGATGCCACAGTGGTTACAATCTTGGGTGATCGAACCCTCAATAAGGGGACTCTAATTAACGTTTCAGAAACTTTCGCTCTATAACCATACCTTAAAGTTTTTAATTCGGATTTTTCACTGTTTAGGCTACTCTTATATAGGTTAACTAAAAAGTGTAATATAATACCTTGGGAGTTTAGGCTGCTATACGCTAAAATTATACCCGATTTAGATACGAATTAGTTAAATAATACCGTGACATATCTTTTTCGGGTGTTATATAAGCTAAGCCACAAAGGTCTTGGAAAATTTTAATTCATTTAGACAAAATCTGAAACGTTCCAGATCCAAGACCAGACTATTTTGGTATGCAGTCAATTACGATTAATATTAATTACAGAAACTGCAATCACATTGAGATTATAATATCAGGAGTACTGTTTATTATCTTATCTTAATAAAATATAACAAAGAATCTCTACTCGTATGATAGCAAGTCAGAACTAAACGTTATTCACTGTTTTAGGTAAAACATTGCAATTAAAGAATTTACTCTTACCTCTTATCAATTAGATTTCTTTACTCAAAAAATTGTATCGGAAATTAAACAATCAACATATTTTATAACCTATAGCTAATAATAAATTTAGGTTGTTAAAAATTGTGCACCCAAAGGTTAAAATTACATTAAAAAAAAAAGACATTCAGTAATATATGATTCAAATAATGTCTTTAGGTTATACTACCTATGTTAATCTTTTTCCCATTGATGGCATTCCATCCCCTCAAAAGTATTTTAATGTACAATGAATAAGAAATAATACATTTTATTTAGATCCCTATCATAGTATCTCAAAAGTGTTAGTAATTTTGTTTAAATAAAAAATAAAAATGATTGCTAATTTATAAAAAAGTACATTTTGTACATCGTTTAAAATCTTGTGCTTAAAAATTAAAAAATGTAGGTTGAACGACAGTAATGTTAATGGATACAAGCGAACTATATTTCTCTATTTTAAATTGGACTGAAATGCTTCTAAGTACATTTCAACTATATTAAAAATGTACCAAAATATTACATTTATTATGTAAAAAATAGCTTTGTTGCATTTTGTTATTTTAGGACCAAAACTATTGCCTAAATAAAAATAAAATATTTACTAGCCATACTGAATGCAGTGGGTGAATTCAAACCCTAAATCAACAGGCTTTAATTGTCATCAAGTATCGCGCAAGTAGGTAAATTAAAATTTCCATGTAGTGCGTTTTTATACGAATTAACACAAATACTCTTTTATTGCTCAAAGTAAACTTTTATCGTAAATGGAAACAGTAAACCTTTGGATAACGTATATACTATGGAATACATAATTTATTATATATTAATTAACTAACTACACAGTACTACAAGGCCGCGCGCGCGCACACACACACACAAACACACACACACACACACACACACACACACACACGTGTGCGCGCGAGCGGGTATTCAAAGTCCAAAATCAAGCCTTTTATTCCCGTTGACAATAATACAATTATGTGGCCAAAGTTATACCGAATAAAATCTATAATTTTTTACATTCGTTCACAATACCACGTTCAGACATACAATCGTTACATTCATCCATACCACCCACTCGCTAATTCTCTCCACCGTCAACACCAGTGTCAGTCTAGTCTAGATTGGACGGGCTCCCAAACTATAATTTAAAAACTAGTCGACGCTATAGAAATGCTTTAGATACTAAAAAAGCTCTTCAGACTAGTTTTTAACGCCTTGGGCGTTTGTTCATACAATCAGAAAAACTGTTGATGAAAACGGACACCCTGTCTGCGAGGGCAGGTGTTCATAAACCACCGTTGTGTGTCGCCCAGTACGGTAGTTGTCTCTGCCTCTCATGTTCATGCACCGTCACTGCCATATGTGTCAGGGCCACATTTTGACTTACAGAATAAAACTGCCTCCAAAATATAGAGACATGATAGAGTCAACAGCTGAAAATGTTTAAAAGCTGGTCTGCACGACTCTCTGAAGTTCAATTTGGCGATTGTTCTGATCGCTTTTTTTGAAGCCTGTGAAATAACTCTCAAAAATTTGATTGATTGAACAAGCTCCGCACAAAATCACTCTGTAGAAAAGATGTGGGTAAATCAGCCCATAATACGTCGCCATTAGCACCTGACTGGTAGTATTTGGCAAAAGATCTTAAAACATAGACGGCAGATGCTAATTTAGAACAAACTAAATCAATGTGAACATTCCATGTCAAATATCGATCAAGGTATATACCAAGGAATTTGGAGGAGTAAACTTCGTCTAATGTAGAGTCTTACAGCATGTTGGAAGGCTCACACCCAAGGTCCATTGGCCGCGCGGCGAAATTCAGAAAATTAGATTTTGTGGAATTTATTGTGAGGTTGAAGCTATGAGAGTATTGAACACAGTTGTTAAGATCAACAAAAGATTTTTTGTTCAAAAATTGTTTTTGGATTTTTCGTTAAAACAGAGAGTCGTGTCATCAGCAAACTGCAACAATTTTCCCAGAAGTTGCAACCAGAAGTGACGACCCGATGTCCGTTGACATAGACCAGAAAGAACAATTGGATTTGGAATGAGGATGGAGCCTTGGGAAACTCCATATCTCAAATCCAATGGAATTGAAAGGTGATTTGTAATTCTTTACAGTCTGTGTTTTCTATGGCTTAGAAATGATTTAATCCACAGCAGGGGCATACCTAAATGCCATGAGATTCAAGTTTGCCAAGAAGTGTATTAGGGTCAACACAGTCGAATGCTCTGGATAATTGGAGAAACACACTTATGGTGGGATTCCGACACTCTAACACTTCCACAACCATTTCGACCAGGACTCACCACTGTATCTACCGTCGATTTTCCCGTTTCTGAAGCTAAAATTGGGTGTTCAGAGAGCTGGTTGTGTTTTGCTAAGAAAACAAAGAATTCTTGAAAAAAAATCAAGAGTTCTTTTCGAAAATCTTGCTCACAGTTGGCAAAATAGAGGCAGGCTGTAATTTTTTAAGAGAGCATGAGTCATCTTTTTTGAAAATGGGGTGTACTTGTAGCATTTTTCTGGAGGGAGAGGAAGAAAAAACTCCTGATTTAAAAAAACAGGATTACCAATTGAGTCAGGAGGCTCAAAATATGCTTGGCAGATATATTCAAAAATCCACATGGACAATAAATTTATATCGGTGGATTTTTTGGCCGGGAACTGCTGAATAATTTTTTTAACTCTTCCTCAAGTACAGGTGCTAGTATTATTGGTTCTACTGGACTACGTTTTTCGCTTGTGAATAACCTGGGGCTCTGACGGTCGAGGACCTCGCCCACAAGCAACATACGCAAAAAATATATTAAACTCATGGGCGATCCCACCTTTATCCTGTACCAAAGTATCTCCAATTTAAATTTTGATCGGTTTGGGAGCTTTATTTTTTATTGGTAATAATGTCACAAACAGCTTTGCAAACATTTTTAGAAGAAAGAATGTTTTGAGACATGTGATTTCGCGGCTTGGATCACTTTTCGGTAAATTCGTTAGTAGTTTCGGTAATAAATGTTCAAATTTTCATTTGAATCTGATCTATAAATTTTTGGAAAGGAAATTTAGATTATCTCTTGAAACCATAATTCCTTTCGTGATCCAAGTATTTTTTCTCTTTTTTCGGTATATTGTAATTGTTTTTGTAGGACAGCATATAATTGGACGAAAACTTTAGGCAATTATTGAATGCCTGGAACTGCTGTTCTATTTTTTGGCTTGAATTTAGAAAATGTCCATTTTTTTTAAAAAGGGAGGCGTTTAGGATATCAATGTTGCTTGGCCCTTATGACTCTTATTGTTTTATTAATTTTTGGGCTCCCTCTCGATTTGTTGTCCTGTAATTATAGCCTGTTGGCCATAATGATCCGCAATTGCTGTGTTTGATCACGGGACACTTCGACATTTGAAAGATTTGAAAATGACATTGTCGATATCAGATTGTGTTGCATGCATCACTCTCGTTCTAAATATTTTTCAACTGTTTCATTGACTGAAAAATACATTGAACTTAAAAGTTTCCTTCGTAAAAATGGCGACACTACATTTTTTGTGTTGCATATAAAAATTTTATCCACACCACTGATCACTATCGACATATGCTGTGGAGTGATAGAGACAAATAAACTTAACTGTGTTTCGTCTGCCTAGTTGATTGTTAAACTTCAATAACCATAGTCATTGTATGGCCTTCTGTATGTAGAAATGAAGGTTCGTCAAAATTTGTAAGTCTACAAACGAAAACATTAAAGATATTTTGTAACACGGACATTCTGTTTTTTTTTGTTATTTAAGCTAAGTGTAAAACCAGAGGTAAAGAATATAGGTTCAGTTAAGCTAGGGAGAGTACTATTACCCATGAGTACTCTGATATATAAAAAAATATTGACTTTAACCACTGTTTTAATAGTTTTAATTTTTCACTATATAATTTAACATCTTCACATAAGGTAGTACTTAACTTGTATGTGTGCATCATTAAAATATTGAGATAGTAGGAAACATCAGTAAGCAGCCGTGACTCATTTATGATCTTAAACACACCTAAATGTTTTATAAATATATTTTTTACACTCCTAAAAACAAACTCACGATGTTCGCACTATACGCATTTCTACCTACCCTTCAATAATGTTTACTATGACAAGAGAGTGGAAAGTTTTAAAATAATGGGAAAAATTTGATTCCTTTGCAGGGAGACAACTTTCGTTGTGGGTAAAACCCATTATAAATTCCACTTCTGGTGAGTGGCTGTGCCAATGTATGGAATAGTAACTGGAAGAGCTAGCAATTATTGAGGAAACAATAAATTCCTCGATAACAATCAGAAAGAAGCAAAAGGCAAGTTGTATTTACTCGACTTCCGTACAATCGTATTTACGAATAAAACTTTACTCTTTATCCGTGTCTTAAAAATATATATAATTAGCGTTATTTTTAGATTTCCATAATACATTAGACACATAACTGGAAACTTCTTCTTTCCTTTTAATCGTAAATAATCCTTTTTTATTGTTTGTTAGCAACAGAAATTAAGTAATAATTTTGCAATAACAAGTGTTGTATTATAGCCATAATTTATGAATCTATGATAAATAACGTGTCTTCAAGTGAACTAAACGACACAAGTACTTGGCGTTTAAAATGAGTTAAATTACTTTATGTTACTAGCAAAGGTTCCGGTAACTGTGAAACATATCGTTTAAACATACTATTGAGAATAGAAAACATTAACACAAAGGAATAAACATTGCCGTGATTTTTACGATTAAAGAAACATGAATTTTTTTATAAATTGACAACGTTTTATCGTTAAATAAATGAGGACATAATATGTGTATTACATAATACTCAAATTTAAAGACGAAAGAATAGCTAGTTTACTTCATAAAGCAGGTAAAGAGTGCATAGGAAATCCTCTAAATTATTTCCTGGTGTCTACAAAGATCGTTATAACCAATTCGTAAAAGCCTGTCTGAAGAATGTGCGCGGCAAAGTACAAAAAAGTGTCAGAGGTGATAACGAGAATTTAACGTGCCGTAGAATGAGCTCAGAACTTGGCTCTTCTCAGGCAAAATGTACCATTAGATCACTCATGTGTCGTGACAAACCTACAGGTAACCTTGAAAAAAGGTTTTTGGCTCCTCGTAAATAAATCTTTTACTAAGCATATACTAACATGTATTAATAAAATTATATTTTTGTAGAGCATATCAAATAGAAAATATTTCAGCTATTTATAAAATGTGGTCTTATAAAATTTGCAATTCATATAATCTATAATTCATATAGAAAAAACACTTATATATATTATTTTAATGAATTTTAAATGATAGATATTATTGTTAGTTTGTATAAACAAAATAAAATTGCGTTCCAGTAGTTTTAGCAAAACATGTTTTTTGTGTTACTGTATATAACAGTATTTAACATTTTATATTGTTAATGAAAATTTGGTTAGTACGTAAACAAATAATATGCCAATTCATTTGTTCAAAAAAAAAGTTTTTTTTCTTTGAAATTTGTAGAATTTTACGTACTGTACCAATATTTAACCAGGTTAATATCTACTACTTACTGTCATTACTATCTAATGAACTGAATTAGATTTGTTGATAGATATACCTTCCAATCACCATATTTCATGCCAAGGGTACTTTGGCAATTATAAGAGATTACATTGGCACCCATGCTATGAGGTGTACCATTAACAACAATTAGCTTTTATGTATAAGTATACTTTTTGCTATATTGGAATTAATCTAATATAGTCTAGTAATGTATAGTTCAAAGTTGACTTTAAAAACTTTTGCCTCAGCTTCTTGTTCTCAGTAAATCAAAATATAATAATTAAATGTTTAGGGTTGATAACAATTGTAAAATTTAACTATCAAGACATACATAAAGATGAATAGGCCTAGTAAGTTTTGAAACCTAAATCAATAGAGTTCCTCCTTCGAATAAAAATGAACAATTTATCAAGTTTAGTAGTTATCTATCCAAAGTTAGCACAGACTGATTGCATAGAGATCTCCCACTCTTTGATACTAAGACCAAACTATCAATCAGCTTCATCCTTTTGGTCAAATACGCCTATATACCAAGTTTCATATCTCTATGACATATATATCGTTACGTGCATCAATATGCCTAAAATTTTTATTCAGAATATACTAGAAGACATACATACCTTAGTGGAGTTAATTTACGCCTGAATTTAGAATCGGAGGATTTGTTTGTTAATCCGAGACGGATTGAAAAGTAGTACATTTTTAATTGTGACTATTCGTGGCTTACTGTGAAAATGTATAACTATGTTTATGTTTGAGTTATATCAACAGAAATTATAAGTGGAAAATTATTAAAATTCTGGTGCACCCCTTCATATTTTGGGGAAGTTTCCCAAATTAGAATGTTTATTGGAATTGAAGATTTTTTGACACTTTTATTTCCCTGTTGTAGTGTATCCATTGATGGATATTATGACCTCTCAACCGAGTTTATAGCGATTACATGTATAAGCTATTTTTTTTTGTTCTGGGTCGTTTTGTATAAAGTTTGAATAATGGTGAGGTTTTATTGATCTAAGGAAATTACTGAGAGCCTACTTAGATTCTTTCCTCTTTTAAGCAGTCAGTACTTATGCTTACCCTGGGGTACTCGGAGGTGGAGATGGTGTAGACTTTCCCTAAAGGCATTAATCAAGATGACGTGCTGTTAACATGTTCAAATCTCTCAACGCTTTTATTAATATTCTCTCTAAATATTTATATGTTTTTCTCCCCACCGTAAGACTATTGTAAATGCCATCGCTAACAATCACCTAAATCCCATAGACTGACATGCACCATGGTCAAACTCAATGTTTTATATATAAAACCCAGTATATATAGAAGATAAGCCACATGGAATATTTCATTTCTTTAAAATCAGCAAGTTTGTTGATATAGTGCCAACATAAAAAATAAGCCCAAGGAGAGCCATAAATGAAAATTTCGAAGCTTATCTAAAGCTAAGCCAATTATTGATGCAAGTTTAAAACAAATGCATTCTTAATTTTTAATTTACTTCTTCATATATTATGGAATAGTTATATATTAAAAGGCAAAGGTCTACATGCACGAAATACTATAAAAAACCATACAAAAAGTATTTGTTTCCTGCTAATTGCATGGAAGAAACAATAAACCGAATTGAACATGTCGTAAAGTTAGTGTTTCACTGTCGTCGTGCCACTGCGCGAAGATTGTACAGTTACGACACATAAACATGGGGTGATCTTCGCCGTGCAATTGAATTCAATGCTATTCCATTGGTCCTTAGATAAGACAAATTTTTTAAAGCAGAGCAGTTTCTACCATGTAGATTAGTTGCATTCAATATTTATTGAGTATTATATTAGATAATTTGGTATCTTATTCATTACACATAGTAAATGATGTTTTAATAGTTTAATGACATTAACTGTGTAATATTAAAGGCAAAAAGCGTATGACCGTGTGATTATACTCCATAGCGTAAAACCTTGGGTTTGGTTTTTCTTTCTCCATTTAAACGTTTTGTGTGATTAATGGATATATTATCGATCTAGGAGATTACTTATAGTAAATAATATTATTCAATACAATTTTGTGCTGTTTTCCAATAAAAAAAAACACGTTTAATTAATTTTACTAGTATTATTTATAACCCCAACTTTTTAATGTTACGAAAATAAAAGAAATCGTGACGCAGTTTACTCCCTTAAGTATTGACTCATAATTTTTTAGACATTACAAATGCTATGTTTATAAATGAATCCTACGTTTAAATCAACGGTGAAATCTGAAATCATCAAAATTATTATTATATTTTGAACTTAAAATAAGCAGATGGATTGGATGAGAATGAATAAATACAATCTACGGAGGATCCGAAATCCTGTATATATTTTATTTTGGCAATTATAACGATGTTTTTCATCACTTATCCGTATATACTTATGACTGTACAAGCAGGTAATACTTTTATGATTCACTGTTTGGAAGAACTTAATGAGGGTGAGGTAGAAATATTTACAGCGTTCACGGCATTTTCACTTCAAATACTGAAACCCATTCAGTGTTTTTCAATGATGCCACAGTGGCTACAATCTCGGGTAATCGAACCCTCAATAAGGGGACTCTAATTAACGTTTCAGAAACTTTCGCTCTATAACCATACCGTAACGTTTTTAATTCGGATTTTTCACTGTTTTAAGGCTACTCTTATATAGGTTAACTAAAAAGTGTAATATAATACCTTGGGAGTTTAGGCTGCTATACGCTAATATATACCCGATTTAGATACGAATTAGTTAAATAATACCGTGACATATCTTTTTCGGGTGTTACATAAGCTAAGGCACAAAGGTATTGGAAAATTTTTAATTTCATTTAGACAAAATCTGAAACGTTCCAGATCCAAGACCAGACTATTTTGGTATGCACTCAATTACGATTAATATTAATTACAGAAACTGCAATCAAATTGAGATTATAATATCAGGAGTACTGTTTATTATCTTATCTTAATATAATATAACAAAGAATCTCTACTCGTATGATAACAAGTCAGAACTAAACGTTATTCACTGTTTTAGGTACAAACATTGCAATTGAAGAATTTTACTCTTACCTCTTATCAATGAGATTTCTTACTCAAAAAATTGTATCGGAAATTTAACAATCAACATATTTTATAACCTATAGCTAATAATAAATTTAGGTTGTTAATAATTGTGCACCCAAAGGTTAAAATTACATTAAAAAGAAGACATTCAGTAATATATGATTCAAATAATGTCTTCAGGTTATACTACCTATGTTAATCCTTTTCATATTAATGGCATTCCATCCCCTCAAAAATATTGTATGTACAATGAATAAGAAATGATACATTTTATTTAGATCCCTATCATATCTCAAAAGTGTTATTGATTTTTTTTTAATAAAAAATGAAAATGATTTGCTAATTTTATAAAAAAGTACATATTTGTACATCGTTTAAAATCCTGTGCTTAAAATTTAAAAAATGTAGGTTGAACGTCAGTAATGTTTATGGATACAAGCGAACTATATTTCTCTATTTTAAATTGGACTGGAATGCTTCTAAGTTACATTTCAAACTATTTTAAAAATATACCACAATAATACATTTAGTATGTAAAAATAGCTTCGTTGCATTTTGTTATTTTAGAACCAAACTAATGCCTACATAAAAATAAAATATTTACTAGCTATGCTGAATGCAGTGGGTGATTTCAACCCTAAATCAACAGGCTTTTATTGTCATCAAGTATCGCGCCAGTAGGTAAATTTAATTTCCATGTAGTGCGTTTATACGAATTAACACAAATACTCTTTTTATTGCTCAAAATAAACTTTTTATCGTAAATGAAACAGTAAACCTTTGGATAACGTATATACTATGGAATACATAATTTATTATATATTAATTAAACTAACTACACCAGTACCTACAAGGCCGCGCGCGCGCGCGCGCACACACACACACACACACACACACACACACACACACACACACACACACACACACACGTGTGCGCGGCGAGCAGGTATTCAAAGTCAAAAATCAAAGCCTTTTATTGCCGTTGACCAATAATACAATTATGTGGCCAAAAGTTATACCGAATAATCTATAATTTTTACATTCGTTCACAATACCACGTTCAGACATACAATCGTTACATTCATCCATACCACCCACTCGCCAATTCTCTCCACCGTCAACACCAGTGTCAGTCTAGTCTAGATTGGACGGCCTCCCAACTATAATTTAAAAACTAGTCGACGCTATAGAATGCTTTAGATACTAAAAAGCTCTTCAGACTAGTTTTTAACGCCTTGGGCGTTTGTACGTTTTTCATAGAATCAGAAAAACTGTTGATGAAACGGACACCTGTCTGCGAGGGCAGGTGTTCATAAACCACCGTTGTGTGTCGCCCAGTACGGTAGTTGTCTCTGCCTCTCATGTTCATGCACGTCACTGCCATATGTGTCAGGGCACATTTTGACTTACAGAATAAAACTGCCTCCAAAATATAGAGACATGACAGAGTCAACAGCTGAAAATGTTTAAAAGGCTGGTCTGCACGACTCTCTGAAGTTCAATTTGGCGATTGTTCTGATCGCTTTTTTTGAAGCCTGAAAACTCTCAAAATTTGATTGATTGAACAAGCTCCGCACAAAATCACTCTGTAGAAAAGATGTGGGTAAATCAGCCCATAATACGCCGCCATTAGCACCTGACTGGTAGTATTTGGCAAAAGATCTTAAAAACATAGACGGCAGATGCTAATTTAGAACAAACTAAATCAATGTGAACATTCCCATGTCAAATATCGATCAAGGTATATACCAAGGAATTTGGAGGAGTAAAACTTCGTCTAATGTAGAGTCTTACAGCATGATGGAAGGCTCCACACCCAAGGTCCATTGGCCGCGCGGCGAAATTCAGGAAATTAGGATTTTTGTGGAATTTATTGTGAGGTTGGAAGCTATGAGAGTATTGAACACAGTTGTTAAGGTCAACAAAAGATTTTTTGTTCGAAAATTGTTTTGGATTTTTCGTTAAAACAGAGAGTCGTTGTCATCAGCAAACTGCACAATATTTCCCAGAAGTTGCAACAGAAGTGACGACCCGATGTCGTTGACATAGACCAGAAGAACAATTGGAATGAGGATGGAGCCTTGGGAAACTCCATATCTCAAATCCAATGGAATTGAAAGGTGATTTGTAATTCTTACAGTCTGTGTTTCTATGGCTTAAGAAATGATTTAATCCACAAGCAGGGGCAACACCTAGAATGCCATGAGATTCAAGTTTGTCAAGAAGTGTATTAGGGTCAACACAGTCGAATGCTCTGGATAAGTGGAGAAACACACTTATGGTGGGATTCCGACACACTAACCCTTCCACAGCCATTTCAACCAGACTCACCACTGTATCTACCGTCGATTTTCCCGTTCTGAAGATAAATTGGTCTTCAGAGAGCTGGTTGTGTTTGCTAAGAAAACAAAAGAATTCTTGTAAAAATCAAGAATTCTTTTTCGAAAATCTTGCTCACAGTTGGCAAAATAGAGGCAGGCTGTAATTTTTTAAGAGAGCATGAGTCATCTTTTTTTGAAAATGGGGTGTACTTTAGCATTTTTCTGGAGGGAGAGGAAAACTCCTGATTAAAAGACAGGATTACCAATTGAGTCAGAGGGTTCAAAATATGCTTGGCAGATATTTTCAAAATCCACATGGACAATAAAATTTAGATCGGTGGATTTTTTGGCCGGGAGCTGCTGAATAATTTTTTTAACTCTTTCTCAAGTACAGGTGCTAGTATCATTGGTTCTACTGGACTACGTTTTCGCTTGTAAATAACCTGGGGCTCCTGACGGTCGAGGACCTCGCCCACAAGCAACATACGCAAAAAAATATATGAAACTAATGGGCGATCCTATCTTCATCCTGTTACCAAAGTATCTCAAATTTTAATTTTGATCGGTTTGGGAGCTTTATTTTTATTGTTAATAATGTCACAAACAGCTTTGCAAACATTTTTAGAAGAAATAATTTTTTGAGACATGTGATTTCGCGGCTTGGATCACTTTTCGGTAAAATTCGTTTGTAGTTTCGGTAATAAATGTTCAAATTTTCATTTGAATCTGATCTATAAATTTTTGGAACGGAAATTTAGATTATCTCTTGAAACCATAATTCCTTTTGTGATCCAAGTATTTTTTCTCTTTTTTCGGTATATTGTAATTGTTTTTGTAGGACAGCATATAATTGGACGAAACTTTAGGCAATTATTGAATGCCTGGAACTGCTGTTCTATTTTTTGGCTTGAATTTAGAAAATGTTATTTTTCTTTAAAAAAGAGAGGCGTTTAGGATATCAATGTTGCTTGGCCTTATGACTCTTATTGTTTTATTATTTTTGGGCTCCCTCTCGATTTGTTGTCCTGTAATTATAGCCTGTTGGCCATAATGATCCGCAATTGCTGTGTTGATCACGGACACTTCGACATTTGAGAGATTTGAAATGACATTGTCGATATCAGATTGTGTTGCATGCATCACTCTCGTTCTAAATATTTTTCAACTGTTTCATTGACTGAAAAATAATTGAACTTAAAAGTTTCCTTCATAAAAATGGGCGACACTACATTTTTGTGTTGCATATAAAAATTTTATCTACACCACTGATCACTATCGACATATGCTGTGGAGTGATAGAGACAAAATAACTTAACTGTGTCTGCCTAGTGATTGTTAAACTTCAATAACCATAGTCATTGTATGGCCTTCTGTATGTAGAAATGAAGGTTCGTCAAAATTTGTAAGTCTACAAACGAAACATTAAAGATATTTTGTAACACGGACATTCTGTTTTTTTTTTTTTGTTATTTAAGCTAAGTGTAAAACCAGAGGTAAAGAATATAGGTTCAGTTAAGCTAGGGAGAGTACTATTACTCATGAGTACTCTGATATATTAAAAATATTGACTTT
>NW_025777764.1:0-44243 GCF_021130785.1 Homalodisca vitripennis | reverse complement strand
AATTTACTAACCCTTCACTTGAAATAGTGGTAATCTGACCTAGCATAACCATATAATACATTCGAGTATAAGTGGCATTATCTGCAAATAAATAATACTGTTCTTGTTTTGCAATCGTAGGTTTTGTGGGAATATGTTTCTACCACTAATTTAAGCCCTTTTTAAAGAGTTCTTCAACATAAATAACGGCTACAAAAACAATCCCACTTTGTAAAAATGTTTTGAAGATATATCATACATCTTTAGTCACAGTTTTGTCGAATAGAAAAAAGAAAGGCTTCTCAAAAATGAAATGGTTCCACTAGCATAACAGCTCAATGTTTCTTCTAATCCCACTTGATTAGAAGTGGGATTAGAAGCTAGAAATGTATTGCTAGCCAAATCCGTATCGTACAGTCTAGACCTCATTTCGTTTTAGGCTGAGTTAAAGTTATTTATGTAGTAAAAAGTATTTTGAGCACGTTATTTTTGTATTTGAATGTACCATTGAAACATGGGGTATTATTTTGTTGTAGTTATTTGCCTTATTTGCCTTTGGTATCTTTCTTAGGTGCCAATAAAAACACTAGCATTAAAATAATTGCATTACTACCCAAACTTGACACTTTAGCTCTTAGGTTTATAGTTGTAGCAATTTTAATTATATAGCTCATTGCCTGTTCTTATGTACACGTGCCTACTCTAATTTTAAATTATAGTTTCGGTTTAGGTTCCTATTAAGAGAGATTTAATTTGTAAATGAACTAACCATTGTCTTAAATAAACTAATATTCGCATTTATTAAATAAATGATTAAATTGTAGACACTTCCCATTTGTATAAGAATTCTTTATCCTCCCGACACTCCTGATTTGTGTTGTACATTTATTACTTATAATAATAATAAACACCCCTTACTAGTGATAAAAAAATCATAAATTATTTAGTAACTTTTTAAAATTCCACTTTGGTGACAACTTATTTTATAAATTATTTATAGAATGTTTTGTACAGTATGCAGAATTACAAAAATAACATTTTCTAAATTACCAGGGTGATTCAAAACAATAAGCCCGTAAAAAATGACTTTCAATTTTAATATAGATATATATAAAAACGAATTGCGGGTAGGAAGTACGTCGATAAACCTGGATCTCATCTGAGCCTCATTTTGTTCTTACTATTAATAAGTTAACAGCAGTAGTGTAGCGATGAAGGGTGGAGATTACACTTTTCCAATAACTCCAATTTTGCTCGACGACGACGACGATAAAATAATTCCTGATTCAAAAACGAAAAATTCTTTGGTCCATGTCTAATCATTACTACTACTCAACGACGAATTTATAGGAGTTTACCCTTGGTATTCAAATTTAAATGGTCACAAGCGAATGCTTACGTTAGCTACATTACAAAGCACCAGTTGATACAGTCCCAGCCCAATTGTAAGTCGATGTCGTTCAAAAGTGTATGAAGGGATGTACACCCTTGACGCCCTCTAAAAGTTCGGTGGTTACACGAAATATTTGGTGTCAGTTGTGGGTGGTTCCATAAGTGTTCACGAAATGCCTCGTTATGTGTCATCTAGTCACAACACTGTTCAACTCCTCGTCATATAAAATTTTTCATTTCAAGTGTTAACGAAAGCTTACCTTAAAAATCAACGATTTCATATATTGATTAAATATATATATATATACATATATATTTGTTTGAAAAAATACGTGGGTTATGGACAAATTTCATTAACATGTTCTTTTGCGGTTTAGAGTTCATGATCGGCTAATATATGCAAAACGTTGTAGTTAATTCTGTCAGAGCTATTACAAATTTATATACGTACTTCAAGCATTTCATGTGATAATGAAAGGAGCAAAGTACTTAGTCAGCTGTTAGTTTTGTGGTAAAATATAAGAACTAGTCATTGAAGAATATCCGCTAAAAAGTCAATTAACCTCTATTCTTTTGTATAAAAGAGATTGTTGGAGATGGACCACAAAAGCCTACAAACTTTGTTGACGAATGGAATACATCTGCCTGATAAATGGCCAGTCACAGAGAAGAGGATCAGCTCACGGAGATAAAGTTAGGTTGTGCCATCACATGACCAGTTAGGAGTATTATAACTTCAACTTATTAGATACTGAAATCTGTATTATATATTAAGAAAATCGTATAGCGACCATTTGGCTGCATGAGTAATTTTATATTGGCAGTTTATTAAACATATTTTTTTTACTAAAACATACTTTATAAAAGATAAATTCGTGTTATTGAAATACAAGTGTTTCAACGGTTTTGGTTTAAAACTGTCATTATCTTCCATATTTGTAAATCCAATGCTATCATGTTGTATAAATATAGTTCCAAACAATAATAATATCACCAGACCCCAACCATACCAGATTTAGATGTTTGCAGACTGTGTTCTTTTTAATTGGGATTCCCCTTCACAATAACTTTTTAAATAATATTAATCTATTAGTTAACATTAACAAGAAAGAAACCCAAATAAAGAGGTTGCTATACAAATTGGAAAGTAATGGTATAATGGCCACTAAATGCATTCTGTTAAACAGAGGCCACCCTTTTAGATCCGCTGCGGCTATCATTTTAGTTGACTTTACTAAAAAAAATTGTAGAACGTATCTTTTTCCACATTTTGTTCATATTCGGCGGCTTCTTATCAATATCAAGGAAAGGCATCTCCGAGTCGATTCCCGGTCAAGATCAATATCAGCGGAACGCACCGAGTCGGTCATGGTCGAGATCGATATTGGGGAAGTTATGTCTAAGCTGGCGGCAGGCGGTCAAGGTCAAGATCGTTCAAGTCCCCCCAATCTTCCCCTCGTTAAACTGATCTGGGTTTTCTACGTGAAATGAATAACTAGTTCAATGGGCTGAAAATGATGTCTTAGTCCATCAGCGTTGTCTATCCCTCAAGTTAGCACGTACTAGAAATAACTATAAAAACTCGAGAGGATGTAATCATGAATACTTGAGAGAGGAAGAAATATTATAAAAGCGAATATTAACGAGCCGCATACGTGGGCCAATTATGACCTTGACCTGGGTGTTTTTCCTGATATTTTTTGTATATTTTCCATGTAAGCCAAGAATACATTCTACTATATTTTCAATAAATTCCGTAAAACACAACAGACGCAGCTAACGGCCGGAAGAAGTACCGGACATTGGAAACGTTCCAAATTTTGGTTTCGTCTTTAATTTAACCGACTCTCATAAGTGGAAAATGTGATCTAATAACCGAAAAACCAATCAGCCCCTGAAACTCCGTGATAACGCTATTCCGCCTGCTGAAGTTCATATCTCCCTCAGAGTGCACTAGTCTTGATTCCGTTAGCTCAGAAATTAGGCCTTAACTTACCAAGAATCCAAATTATGAAATACCAAATACTGCACTAGATAGTCGTCTTCTTAGGACAGATGATATTATCGACCTGATATCAAAGATAGCCAAGAAGCCCTGAAGTGGTGGTGATTAGAGGCAATTCCGTGTTTAAAATAGGATTTTACCCGTAAGTTTAGCTGTTAGCCGGGCCATACATAGATAACACGCAATAACTCACCAGTCATTAAGCATTATACAGATCAAACTCAAAGTTATATCGTAGTATCTCGATCTGTCTTTGTGTCTACCCATATGTGCGCTAATTTGGTCAGAAATGTCCTTCAGACATGTATCTAGGGAAATATGTTTATATTGGTTCTAGAAAGAGGGAACTACTGATTTTGGGAACAATACAACAAAATTAAAGGCCAAAATGCATAGCAAACAAATCTATTACTTTTAAAACCATCTGAGTAAAAAACGACGTTTTATAATTTAGCATATTAACACATGTAATAAAATTATTTATTGGATTGGTTTTTAATCATTTTATTAGAATCTTCCAACTCTTGTTGTATCGGTTTACTACTTACTTACATTAAATAACAAACATATTTCCATGTACCTTATTTTTAGTTTAGTTATCGGTTGAAGCGTGTCTTATATGTCAGAATTTTGGTTCTATAAATTTCCTAAGGTAATTTTTCAATTTCGTATGGTACGGTATGAACTCGTAATACTATGAGTTTATCGATAAGTCAAAGTGAACTGTATTAATGTTATTAAACTTAGTTGTTTTTTAAAACCATTTTTATTTCATTTTAATTATTTCGAAATTGACCAGTCTGAAAAAAGTTGATAAGAAAGCCAAAAAGAAAGATAATAGACTAATAATTGCTTGTAAGTAATTTCCATTGTGATCCTCATAGCAAAACCACATCGAAACCACAACGTGTTCTGTTGCCTTCCCGTGATGGGACTGCAGTATTGTGTACCATATTAAACCTAGTGCAATATTGCGATATTAGCTCCCTTATGTTACAATAATTGTACTAATTGAGATGTATTTTGAATCAAATTGTTTTTATTTTACCTTTTTATACAATAAACGGCTGCCGTATCCATCTGAGACAACTTTTGAGAAGTACCCGATATTAAAAATTAGGCAATTTTTTGAATAACGGTGCTATAATATACAGATTTTATATATAGGAGAAATCACTTATTCCTTCTTCTTACGATGAAGCTCAAATTTTAACGCATCATATATCTATGCATTAAAATTTATAATTCACATAGATATGGTGGTTGACCAATCACTAACACTGGTGATACGCTTCGTAGACTTTCGCCATACTTTATAAAAGTTTTAATTGTTTCATATAAGAAAATAAATTTTTATTTAAGTTCTTAATTTTTAATTGTATGCGTGTAGTATAATCCCAAAGGCACTATCTCCTACAAGACTTAGGGCATCCTTGCACTCAAAATTAAAAGAGAAACTATTTGTTTAAACTCTTTACCAGTATTAAGTTTTTAATTATGTGATTTCTCGTAGTCTCTGTCCAGGTTTTTCATTCAAACACTCGCTTTAATTTTAGTAATTAAAGTGTATTTTATGTATTTTTATAAAACTGGATTTTATACTTACCAATACTAATAAAAAGATACATCAACCACTGATCCTTAAGGGAAAGAATTTGTTGGAACACCTTCTCCCAAATTCATTTTTCAAAAGAGTACAATTCGAGTCGTTAAATAACGGAAAATTTTCAAATTACAATTAAAGAAAACTGAATATACTAATAATTAATTTGCATTAAATGAATGGATACTGAAAATATTTTACTTGACCTCAGTTTTATTTTAATTATAGTTGACTATAAATTTTGTAGTTAATTATGGTACTTTTGTAATTAAACCTTGTGTAAATTAAAACGCACTATTTCAATATATTTTCTCACTATTTTGATCTCCTCATTGTATAACAACTATGTTGTAGAACAGCGGTTCGATATGCGTGGTAGTTAAAAAAATCGATTCATGACTTCAAAAATTATTATCGAGTCTTATACAAATTATTTAAAAGATTATACCATCACATTTCATATAATGCATTATCTATATTCCGTATGGAGAAAACCAATATAATCTTATTTATAAACGTATATCAATAGCATTGGTTTTGATGTAACGTCAACTCCAAATAAAATTCATTTTAAATTGTTGTTCTTAATGAAATAGCTATATTTTTATTCTAAAATAAATATTATTTTCATCATCGCGAACAAAATAAACAATATTTTAACTCGTATAAAAATGTTCATCAAACAATTTACATTAATTTACAAATGGTACATATATAACTTGTATATGCTCAATCTGACAAAATCAAATTTTACTATAACTATGCATTAATTATCATAATAATTTTTATATTATTGTGAAAAAGAATGTAATATGTTTCAGAGGCCATATTTTGTTAAGGCAAACCGTTTCGCGTACATCTTATTAATAACGTAATTTATTTAAATAGAACTTTACAAGTTTTTTACACACATGCACATTAATGAGTTTTTGTTTAAATGTTTTAAAGTTTTTTTCAAATTAATCAGTGATTTCAAATGATAAAATTTAATATTTAACAATAAATTAGTACTAACGAGTGTACCCATTCATATAGCCCTAGTCCATTTATTGTGGTTAAAATTGTATTAAAATACCTACTAACAGATTTTATAGGTTTCAATATTTAACGGTAACAGCATTTTAAAAATAGGATTGTAAAATTAATAATGACGCATTTCATTGCTTAAGATATGAATTTAAAAATATTAAATTGATAAAAAATTGTTTAAGCTCCTATACAAGTTATTAACAAATGTTTCTCATTATTAGTAATATTCATAAATATCACAGTGGACAGATTATATCCACGAAGCAGTGACGTAGTGGAGACCGCGGTTGTCATGTTGGTGACGTCACACACGCTGCGCCGCGCCGCTTGGCGCCAAACCCCAGCAGCTGATGCCTGACATGAGAGACAATATCAAATATCAAATTCATATGTTGCCCTATATATATCCGAATAAGGGCATTATGTCATACACTGGCTTTCAGTTAAACCGTAACACATTTTAACAATTTTAAAACATTATAAACACCGACACACGTTTTCAAGTCATCGGGTAAATAAGTGAACTCCATATTTTATTCACTTCAATCAAACCGTTTTCTTTATAATGGACGTTATAAAATGAGGCATAAAAACTGATCATTGAAACATATTACTTTCAAGGTGTTCTGGATTTTATATTATAGTCTTTTAGTTTTTCCAAGTTAAATTACTTTTAAGAGATTTTAATGTAAATTTATTTAATACGATTTATCACAACATGTCTGCATTGCAGCTTAATTAAAACGTAGGTTTAATTTTTTTTAATAACATGTTCATGAATTGTTAATTATTTGGTATCCCCCCCTAAAATAACCTTCAATTGACCACTATAAATCAACAACAATTCTTGATTAGGAAGCAGAGTAAAACACACTTTAAATATGAAAAATATCAAAATAATGTTGTTAAATAAAAATTTAATCTTTTTTTCTACATCTTATGTCACTAAAAATACATATTATAATTATGTAACATAATAGAAAAACTCTGTAAGCCATCAAACACTGTTTTCTTTACGAAAAAAATACACCACTTAAAATAAATAAGAATATAGTTTAATGAGAGAGATTTCATTGTTTGCCTCATTTACGTTATTTTATGATTTATGGTCGCATGGTACTGCCTGTTTAAACATGAAAACATCTAACAGTCATGAGTTGCTCAATAGCTGTTTAATCTTTTCAGGGATGAAAACACTTTGAAGTCGAATGTCTTCCGACTGCATCAACCTATTGAAGTCGGGTTTGCGGCATTGTTTTCAGTTTAAGTAGACATTTAAAATGATGGAGAACAACATAGGCTGTCATTAAAGATTTTCTTATAACCCCCGACGGGCCCGTCCCCCAAAGGTGAAATCTGACCACTATGTACACAGGAAAGTAGCTTACAATTTCCAGTAACGGTATACAAAATTTTGTTATATCTCTTGTCGTTTAAAAGTTATAAAGTCGTCGTAAGACTTAATGGTCACCCTATATGTACAGTTTGCAACCTTAACATAATTGTTACACGGAGTAACCACAAGTAAATATGGTTTTTAATAGTATGCTAATGCCCAATTCTATATTATACGAATATATCTTATCGATAAGCTCAAAAATCGTTGCCAATGAACAGCTCTACCCAGATAGATTCCTTGACCCGTGCGGGTGGATATCTTTTAAATGGTCTTCTTACAGTTATTGTCATTATTCGGCTCTATTTAGTATTTCAAACAAAAAAAATCAAACAATTAGGTACTATTATAAAAAAAAACAATATTATCAACGAACTAATAATCTGTGAAAAAGTCACTACATGAGGAGACTATAAGAGTATGAATAGATTTAAAATATAGAGAAAAAGTTCAACAACGGATTTGAACGGAAGAAGAAGCGGTTTATTCAGTAAACCTCACTATCCGGCATACATATAAAGGCGATATTTCATTTGCTAAGAGACGGTAGATTTTCTAAGATATTTTTGCTCATAATATTGTGGTTTTACATGGTTATAAGTTACACTTTTAACAATTAATTAAAGTTTTGTTTTACGTTATAAAAAAACACGGCAATGTGAGAAATGTGAATTGAAGAAGTGTAATAATTTAGATTAGAGAATTTTCGTTATCTTTTCGGTTTCTCAAACAACTTAAACTTTTTTTAACTGGAACGGAAACGTTAAAATGTAATAATATTCTGGATTACAGTAGCTCAACCAAGTATATCTATATATATAAAAGAAAGACGTGTTAGTTACACTATTTATAAGTCAAGAACGGCTGAACCGATTTGGCTGAAAAATGGTAGGGAGGTAGCTAAGAACTGGGAGAAAACACATTAGGATACTTTTTATCCCGTTCCCGATTCAGGATTCCGCCCCACTGGCCTCTAAAAGTTACGGAAATACCCGTAAGAAATGCATTACAGCAAACATATGTTATTAAGTGAAAGGGCCTGTTCAAATTGAATCAGCTGTTCTTTGTAAACATATATATAATGCAACAAAAGAAATATATGTTTATATAATTTAATTACCATTTTAAATTTCTTTACATTTATAGTTTTAAAAGCATAGAGAGTAAGCTTAAGAGAAAACATCAAATTTTGTTTTAACTGTTTCTGCAATCACTGTTAAGCATTAGACTTTACTATCCAGATAATACAAATCAAATTTTAATTTTTTACAATTCAAAGCAGTTTATCTCTGCATCACCAAGTCATATACGTACATTATTTGCTATCATCATTTCGACATGCTTTTCCATCGAACCCATCTAACCTGTGGCACAAATACAAGGAATTAATATGGCAGATATTTTACATCAAATTCGTGTCAGTTCAATAAATTCCGATCTTAAAAATGAATGAGGAGATACATAATCGGGCCTTACTCTTGATCGAAGACATGTATTATCTCATGTGTGGTAGTTTATTAGTCAGCTTAGGAATGCCAGCGCCAAATCGTAAAATGAATGACGAATATGCCCCTGATGAACCCCCAACAAAAGGAAGTTTATGATACATTAATGAAGGCAATTGATGATGGAAACGGTGGTTTATATTTACATGGTGGAACTGGTAAGACATTCTTCATGTCAGTAGTTTTAGCCACTGTTCGTGCAAGATCCAACAATGCAGTTTCAGTTGCTTCTTCTGGAATAGCAGCCACATTGCTAGTGTCGTACGGCACATTCTGCATTAAAATTTCCGTCAAATCTTCAATATATTGAAGAACCAACGTGCAACATTACAAAGCGCTCCGCTATGGCGAAAGTTTTATCAGAATCGAAGATAATCATCTGGGACAAATGCACAATAGCGCATAAACGTGCATTGGAAGCAGTTAACCTAACATTGCAAGATCTAAGTAATGACTCAAAATGTTTTGGAGGCGCAAACTATTTTACTGTCTGGCGATTTCCGCCAAACATTGCCAGTAATTCCCAGATCGACTGCTCCCGAAAAAATAAAACGCTTGCCTTAAATCATCGAATCTATGGCACTATGTTAGGAAACTTCAGCTGACAACAAACATGAGAGTTGCATTGCTGAACGATACATCTGCTGAAGATTTCTCAAAATAATTGTTGACTATCGGTAATGGTCGAGTACCTGTTGACGAATCGAGCGAATTTATTTCATTTTCCTCGGAATATCTGTAACTTTGTCTCATCGAAAGACGAACTCATCAACAAAGTATTCCCAAACATCATTACTAAACCTCAAAAATAATGAATGGTTGAGTGAGCGAGCAATTTTGGCAGCTAAGAATAAAGATGTAGATGACTTAAACTACATAATTTGATTGAATGAGATCATTGGTTACACTGCATTCTTTCAAATCTGTTGACTGTGTAACAAATGCAGATGATGCCACCAACTATCCAATTGAATGTTTAAACTCCTTAGATGTACCTGGGCACAATTTACAACTAAATATTGGTTCTGAAGTAATCATGCTTCGAAACTTATACCAACCAAAACTGGGTAACGGATCAAGTTTGGTGGTAAGTAAATTGGATGAACAATTTTATTTACACCACAATACTCAACGGTGAGGAAATTCTCATTCCGAGGATCCCGATGATCCCACCCGACATGCCATTTGAGTTTAAAAAACGGTTTCAATTTCCGATCCATCATGACTGTAAATAAGTCACAAGGCCAATCGTTGAAAGTTTGTGGTCTTAATCTCAAACACATCCATGTTTTTCCCATGGCCAATTAAATGTGACATGTCTACGCGTCGGAAGACCATCCGCGTTATTTGTTTTCGCGCCTAATAAAAAAACAAAAAATATAGTTTATCACAAGGTGCTACAATAAATGGCAAATAAAGAATCATTGAATAATTATAATTTTTTTATTTACAATTGTCCTAATTTAAAAAGTAAAAAATGTGATCGTGTGATATTTGCCTTTAAGGCGGGGACAAAGTTCGCCGGGTCAGCTAGTATATATATATAAGAAAGTCGTGTTAGTTACACCTATTTATAAGTCAAGAACGGCTAAACCGATTTTGGCTGAAAATTGGCAGGGAGGTAGCTAAGAACTAGGGAGAAGGACATAAGGATACGTTTTATCCCGTGTTCCCAATTCAGGATTCCGCCCCACTAGTCTCTAAAATTACAGAAATACCCGTAAGAAATGCATTGCAGCAAACATATGTTATTAAGTGAAAGAGCCTTTTCAAATTTAATCAGCTGTTCTTTGTAAACATATATAACGCGACAAAAGAAATATAATATGTTTATATCATTTAATTACGATTTTAAATTTCTTTACACTTATAGTTTGAAAGCATAGAGTAAGCTTAAGAGAAACAGCAAATTTTGTTTCAACTGTTTCTGCAATCACTGTTAAGCATAGGCTTTACTATCCAGATTGTACAATTAAAATGTTTACGTAAAAATTCACCTTTAACTGCAATATTTATCTATCTAATATAAACCATGCTCGTGCTTGATCAGAAAAGCAATGTAGATATTAAAATTACTATCTTACGTTGGCTACAAATATAGTGTTATAACACCAACTTTAGTTGTTTTTTTTTTTACAGAAGTATGGGTTCTCAGAACTCCGTGCGTACATATTCTCTCAATCGAGACAACAAAGCAAGCTCAATTATGGCGTCGGAGATATAACTAATTTCGATCCAGAAGTGATACACTCGCAAAGCCTAAAATTAAAAACCATACGCAATTTCGCTTAATATCCGAAGCTCATAATCATTAGACTGTAATAATATGTACCTAAAATATGCCTATTTTCGTTTCAAAATTACATTGAGCGCCATCATTATTATTACATCGTATGTGCGCTAATGAATTCCGACTTTTTGACTCCTGTCCACGCTGGGCTAATATAGTTCAATTGTATACAAAAAACATACAATGTTGGAGACGAATTCCAGTTATTTCCAAGGTGCATATTGAGACTGTTTTAAAATTTAAATCTTTTCTGTAGAAAATCGTGTGCGAAGCCGTGGGTATTTGGTTGTGTAATTGGTATTTTATTGAAAATCAAGAGTTTTCGTTATAAAATACTACAAATGTATTGACGAACTAGCTGTTTACCCACGGCTAATCGCACATAATTGCTTTTACTAATTAATATAAGGACTTCTTTTCTAAAGATTGCGTGCAAAGCCGCGGGTAAACAGCTAGTATATATATATATTATATATATATATATATATATATACATATATATATATATATATATATATATATATAAGGCTGCATGCAAAATTTAAAGTGCAGTAGTGAGCGAAGTGCATTGGATTTGTTCTCGAGATATGTTTTGTTGCGAACAGTTACACTTCGCTAAAGCACAACCAAATCCCATGGGAGGCCAAGCACATCATGGAACATTATCTCTGTGTGGAAATGGTTTCATGCATGGCATATTCTCTAAAGATGTCACGTGGGATGCAGATGGACACTTCATAATACAGACAGAGCAAAACTCTGATAAAACCCTGAGTAATGCAATATGCAATATTTGAAGGCTTTAACGCCAATTAACGCCTTTATACCAATATCCACAATTCTGTCTTCCATATTATGTCAACCATCCTCCCCCTCCCCTGACGCTCAATAAAAGATTGTAAAACACTTCCTCATAAATACATATATTTCCTTACTATAATATATTGCCTATGTTATCTGAAAGCATCTTAGCTTGTAATTATTATTGAATACGTGATGTAACTGGTATCAGGAGAATATGAGGTAAACGCATTGTTAATTCTGTTTTTCGACTCTTCTTGTACATCAAACAGCGCGGGGAACCGCGAAGTATCAGAGGTAAGCCGCGTCAACCACATCAGAGAGAGCGCTCTACACTCGTACATATTATATCGCCTCAGGTTTGATGTGTCTTTACTCCTTTTCATTTTTCATACAAGCCAATGCGTCTTATATTCAGTGCCTGTCAAGGTCCTTAGAGTAAAGGTAGAGACTGCTAGAGTAAAGGCAAAACTTCTCAATTATAACTGTTTATATTTACAGTGATCAGCTAAATCGCTGGTAATAGAGAAGATCACCAACTGGCACTGATGGGGTTTGTCACCATCACTATATCAAAGACTATAAGTCTTATTGATAATGATTTTTTTACGGTATGGTTTACAAGGTGACTTATCAGTAATAAATATCCAAACTGTAATAGACTGCGAAAACAACTGGATGGGAAGTGATTCATGAAGGATTTATTTATTGACTGAGATGGCATAGAGTAATTCACTAACAGGCAAAGAATAGCTCGTTTTATGAAGTAATATGTAGTAATACACGAAAAATACGGAAATAGACACACAATCAACCTTAACAAGTCTCCAAAGCCGAAAGTGAGCGTGTAGTTGAGGCCTCAACTTGACTCAAGACGAAGGAAATAAAACCAAGGACTAACGACCGCCCATCATTCATTCTCCATGGATTCTGTCGAGGACCAAACATACAGCCACATTTGGAAATAAACTGCTATTAGTTGAAACTTGTACAATTATATCACCAGCCGAGCTAACTTTAGGTTGAATAGGAGGGTGTCGAAAAGGAAACATCAAACTATATTTCTTTGTTTGAAAGTTGTTTTTGGACGATGGAAGGATTGTGAAGGAAATTTTCCATCGTTCAGTGATACAAAAAATTAGTAACACTACGTTTCGAGATCTGCAATCTGATCTCTTCTTCAGGTAAATAACTAACCTAACACACAATTACAAACTAGGGTAAAATAAACAAATCATACCAGAGCGTTGTGACCGGGGTAAATCAGGAATCACAACCAGCATGTTGTGTGTCACTGACTCTAAAACAGTGTTTATTAAGTGCATGTTTTAGAGTTAACCAAAGCCCGGCTTCTCTTCATTTATACTCCATTTCTGTATCTGGTTCACAGAATTATAACACTAAAGTCGTCAGAGAATCTCGAAGTTAGTTACAAAGAAAATTGTCAGATCAGTAAAATTGGTACTGGAAATATTGCACTTATGTTACCTTTTTAATACTATTTATTCAGAGTTGATTTATTTAATATGGACTCACTTTACGTTTAATATTTAAAAATAATTAATTCAATAATATTTACCATGAACCAGTCTACAAAATCATGTGAACTAAAACAATCTAAACTTGCGTTTATCATAATTAATTTTAACATACGAGTAGTTTCACTCAAATTTGTTTATCCCGATTATTTATTATATTGATATCATTTATTTTAAACGTAAAGTAAAAATTGAGAAACTGCCATTAATAACTTATTGAAACTAAGACATTTTAAAGTTTTAACCCGCACAAACAAAATATTCTCCATGATAAAAGATAAAATATAAATGGATAAACAATCATAAATAACTAATTGCATTTAGACGTTTTTAAGTTTAATGCCACACAAAAAATATTCTACATGAAAAATGAAATATAAAATGATATACAATCATTATTAACTAAATGCACGCAGACGTGTTTCAGTTCCATAAACAACCAAGTGTGCTTAAGCTTGTGCATGCTTTAAACAGACGAAAATATATTCTAATGTGGTAAAATGTAGAATATATCGGTACAAACATTCATAAACGACCAAGTGCACTTTGGTTTGAGCTAGCATAAAACGCAAATCCTTTAAGGTTTTAGTTCACGTGAAAATACTGCACACCATTATATTCCATTACATCAGATGTAATGTAATAATACGTAAGACATATTATTAAATAAAGATTATGTGAATATATATATATATGTGTGTGTGTGTGTGTGTGTGTGTGTGTGTGTGTGTGTGTGTGTGTGTGTGTGTGTTTGTATAAAAAAATGAGCTACAGTATATAAAGAATTATAAAGAACTTATTTTAACAGGCCAATAGTCTCTGGTCGTATTGAAATACAAAACAATAAATTGTTATAATAAGCATGCAAAATTCCGTAAAACAATAATTTTACCATATTAATATATTATTATAAAATATTGCTTATATAAAATACCAAACCAACCATAAATTTGAAATTTTTGTTATGTGTTCGGTAAAAATTAAAGAACCTACATAATACAGCAGGAAGGAAGTTTTTCCTATACTTTGAGATAATAAATAAAGCTGGTGCGTTAAAATGAGAAGAATCAAGTCAGTGGAACCGATGGTGCTCTTTGACTTGCAAAGCAAAACATTGCTTTGCCCAGGAGAATATTTGGACAATTTCTTATTTCTTTGCTGGAGCAATAATTTTCTTTGGTCCGACTGCTCTTCAAGAGAATATATTTAAGTTTTACTAAACATGCATGGCTTTGCACAACTTGCATTACAAAAAATCAGTACGTAAAAGTGTAGTTGAAGTTATTACACGATTACGTTATGGAAAAATGGTTTTAACGTGTTATGTTTTTAGAAGTTCGATATTATTTTCAATTTAAACTAAAAATTACATATTTATTTCTTTTTGTATGATTCTAGTTACTTCAGTTCTCCATTTATGTACGCTCTCATAAGGTATTACGTTTATAAGTTGTTTTTGTAACTTTCGTCGTAAGTTTGGATTTGCATCGAAATTCCATGCATTAATTTGTCTATTACAGTAATATATCTCGGAATATTGTAATATCATATATTTTAAATATTTGCTAAATATAAATACTTTGATACAAAAGATTCACTTCTATTATTTGCCTAGTTGTGGTTAAGGTCGAATATAAGGGTAATAAAAGAGTTAAAATATGACGATAACTTTTTAGATAATATTTTTATTAGAGTTTCACAATTAATACCAATTACCCAGCCGTTCCACAGTGGGGTATTGGCGCGAATTACCCGGATAAAATTTATTCATTACAAAAAATAGCTCAGTAATATTTTGGCAAGGAAACAGTGTCATCCAATGTCACAAACGTTTGTTATAAGACATTTTGCATATTCTACTGTAATATACACGAGAATCCAGTGTGTTAGATCCTTACCACAATGATTGTGAGATAATTAGATTAAAATTTGTATTATCAAAATCATGGTTCCTTTCCAGTCCTAGTCTTGTAAGCTTCTTAAGTCTAATTCCACAGTAAAGAATGGAATTATAAATTATAAGAAAGAACGGAATCACCTATATGGTTTCATTTTTACACGAAATTCTTGATAATATTTAACATGTAAATCTCATCATGGACACTATAACAACATAATATAACACTAATTATCACATTAAATATTAACACTACACTACTTATTATCGACACTGTTAGTAAATTAGGTTGTTGATTAAATATTTATTATGGAAATTGAAATTTGAATTTTTTATATTCCTTTGGAAATAATTTTAGAATTAAAAAGCACAAAACAACTTTTTAAGTTATGGCGTTAAGCTTTCTATTAAATAACTGATAAGATCTTTGAAGGTTTGAAAAATTTTTGAGCACAAATAAAAAAAATTTGTGAATTTAATATATTCATATAAGACCGTGTAAATATAAAATATCTTTATGGTTACTTATTTGGATTATACAGGCAAAGATCTTTCTTTTGTATTTTATCTTTGAAAGATTCAGTATTTATGTGTAGTTTCTTGTTAAACTGCGCAGATAAGCCACGCTAGTGTAGGAATGGAAGAATGTTTGAGATTTTCTTGAAAGAAATATAGTTATTTATTTCAGATTATTACGAGCATTTTTACTAAGGTAAGCTGACTGAACATTATCCCGAACGTAATTGCAATTAATTTAAAACAACCTTCAATTTCATCCTTAATTTGTTTCATACTATAACCATAGATTATTTTAATTAATTGTGAAATTAATTAGAAAACATTACATTTGTAATATGTTACTACATTTGTATACGTAAATTAATTAAAATAAGAGCATACATAAATATTTAGCGCTAAACTGATAAATTTAATGAGCCTAAATTTTTTTGCCGGGAAACGCCGAGAAGTACAGCAAACTCATTATCATATTTTTTTAATTTGACATAGTTAAACTTTGGACAAAAACGCCACATTCGTGAAGGTATAGATTACCGAATAATTACTTTAATTATGGCTTCATATACCAATAACTTAATATTGTACTTGCCTGGAGAAATATATTCCATTGTGCTTTTATGATAAATTAATCTGTTCTGAAAACAGTGACCTCAAACCATGGAGGTCATAGTAATTTGTGATGAATAAAAAACCTTGACTAGACTATCCTTAGAATTTTCAGTGATGGGGATACCCAATGGCCAATGGCAGTAAAACAAAAAGGGTGTAGCACGCATATGTGACTATCTGTCCATTAAAAACCATAACTACAAGTTACATTACTCTACATTCCTAAATTGACTTTTGTCCGGCTAAAATTGCCGCATATAAATGTCGAAAATCTCATTTTTTTATTTATGCAGGATATTTCTTCCTAATACGATGTAAATTAATAACCAACATTCCAATTCTTTACTCACATACCTGTACTTAAATAGTAACGCATAAAATATATCCAATCTTCTGAAAGCGTATATTTAAATTTAGGTTTTATAGTAGGGCCTATATGCTACTATTTAGTAGTTTTTTTAATGCATAATGGAATGAAAATGGCGTACCAAGCTAAACAATGTTACTCGCCGAGATATATGTAAGAAATATATTTGTACCACGTTTGAACTTCTAGAGATAGTCATTATTGTATACTCTTATAACTGATCCTTGAGGGAATAGATCAGGTGAAAGAGGGAAACATTCTTTCTCCGGCTAGCAGATAAGCTGCACTTCGATTCCACATTCCCTTTGGCATATTCCAGTGTATATGGAGAGCCAGTGTATATGGCTCTCAAATATTTTAGAGAATTGACTAATACTAGGGCGGAATGAAAAGTTTTAGGCCTAAAGTAGAAAATAATACAGTTTTGACCAAAGTATAACTTATTTTCCTACAAAATCTCCCTTCAAGGTTATGTGCTTATTCTGCAATATTCCAATACTCACATCCCTTTTTTGTTGAAGTTTTCGCCCAAGCCTGAAAGTATTTGGTCCTTCAATTACCTCAGCATCTAACCAATATGTTTTTTCTACTGTGGAATTTTTTTAAGGTTTTGAAGATATGGAAATTTAAAGGGATAAAATCAGGAGAATAGGGTTCATGCAGCACGAATTTTTGTCATCGCTAAGATAGCCTTGTGGTTGCGGGCATTGTCTTGGGAAAAGAGTTATTTCTTCTTGCTATGTCCAAAGACTTGACATGGGCGTATATACTGGCCATACTTTTACGCTACAACAAACACTCAAACAATGGAGTCGATTGCTGTACAGTGGAAATTTAATATTTCACATAACTAATTATTTGAATCTATTTTAAAATTTTATTTCAAACAAATTCAAACGATAAATCATAACTAATACTCTGCATTACAAAATACGCCTAGTTGAATTATATAATAAATATGACTAAATTCCTATGCAAAGTGTAAATTTTTCCTACGTATAGGTGTGTATTTGAATGAACCCGTAAGTAGAAGTTCATGGATATTGAAATGATAGTGAATGAATAACATAGGATCGCCAAATACCCCAACCACCTCTCTAGGTTGAATAAATAACTTTATGAAAAAATGGAACTGATATCATCATTCTTATTTTAGCCTGCTAAATGAAAACATAAGCAGATAATACTTAGTCTTATTACCGTAGCCGTCATGATAATTTCAGACTATTATCGATTTACCTTATCATTCTGACTGGTACTACCATGATGGGTCATTGCTCTAAATGTATCTGACATTTTAGACATCAGAATAGGTGGATTAAAAGGACTACAAAGTTGTTTGCCCCAAGGGGACAACATAGAGACTGGATAAGTGGTAGTTATTAAAAGGTTATGAATTTTTAATATTCACTATGTTATTATCTGGAGTTTTTTTATTATGGCACCTCTTAAATTGTTCTTAATTATGGAAATACTGTGGCTTATAAAAAATACTCAATTAAATGTAACTTACGATAAAAACTGTTTTTCCTAATAATTTTTAGATGTTACTTTTCGTTCAATTAGGAGGTAATAAGTTTACGAGGAGGTAACGTTTAAAATTGTATATCCTTGAAATATATAGAAACCTATAGAAAGACACTATAGAACTTGTATTTTTATAATGTCCCAAAATCTATTAAGGCTAGACAACAGAATTTCACATTCATAATGACAGGTAATTCCCAGCAGTATGAAACCTTCTTTGTTTCTGTAGTTTTTTTATGACGATGGAACGATTGTGAAGGGACAAGAGATTTTCGGACATTTGCCATAGTTTAGTTATGCAAAAATACCAGTATCACTCTTTCGAGACCATGAATCTGATCTCTTTCTCAGGCGATAACTATCCTAACACATTAATACAAGCCTGGTTAAAATAAACAAATTAAACCGGAATGTTGTGACATGTCATATCCAAATTGTAGTTATACATGTAGGTTTAGTTATTTACTTGAGGAAGAGACAAGATTTCAGATCTCGAAACGTAGTATAAAAATCCTCTAACTGATTTTATTTGTACAAATAACCACCGCTTAAAATATTTTAACTGGTCAACGAAGACAATATTTTTCGTTTCTTATTTCTAAAATTTACAAGACGGTTACATCTGAATACTATCTACAAAGCGTCAACGTTAATTATTTATTGACACTCTGTTGTTAATTAATAAAAACGCATTACACACACACACACACACACACACACACACACACACACACACACACACACACACACACACACACACACACACACACACACACACACACACACACACACACACACACACACACACACACACACAAACAAACACACACACACACATCTATATATAGTGGTTATTTAACATTATTTTTGAAGTGAAAACTTCTTTAGGCGCGTTGAGCGTTTTGGTAGAGGGTAAAATCCTTGGTTCGCGTCACCGACATGCTAAAGTGGTTTCCATGGAAACGTTAATAATCTTTGGAAAATTTGTTTATTCTATTTTAGTCACTTTGAGCTATTTATGATATATTAAACGCCTAATACTAAATCTACGCAATGTAATATGCTAATGATAATAGTATATCTATAGCTATGGAGAGCCAGACTAGCGCACGCGCAGTAGCCTGTGTACACGTATACACTAATACATCGACTATTTCTGACTGTATTATGTGCGCGTTGGACGCTTTTTGGATAAGTATAATTTTTTTGAGTCACGTCAAAAATACGTTATAGTAGCAGTACATCTGTAATTGTAAATGTGACGCGTTGTACATTAAGTATTAGAGTGTATAATACATAAGTAAAGTTAAATTGACCACGTGGGAAGTTCAACTTGTGTGTACTGGATTTTGTTTATTTAAGTGAATTTTTAATTTGACTATTATTGTAATTATTTAATTGAAGGATTACTGTTTATTTATTGAATTTAAATTCATTGACTTCAGTATAAAAGTGAGTATGAAACATATTAATATTTTTATACAGATAAATGAATAATGAAAACAACGAATATATTTTTAAACATTGATATTAAGCGGAGACTTTAATATTAACTTCGCAGATGACAAAAATTTATCATTAATTGAATTTTTGAATGAAACATTAGGTTTGACTATGTCTAATGATCGAAAAGTCAGTACAACAAAGTATAAAACGACTATCGATGCTGTTTTTATACGATATTTAGATAAATTTCAATCAAAAATTTTTATTTCTTATTTCAGTTACCATAAACCTATTGTATCTTTTTTAGAATACAATGAAATGATTGAACGAACAGATAATCTAAGTATTGTCGAAATTAATAATGACAATGATGTAAATAATGAAAATAATTTTCAAACTTGAATTCATTGAAATTCGTGTAAATATAAATACTATGTATAATTAAGATAATTGTATATTAATTATTTTTTCAACCACTTTGTATTTATATTTTGTTCATGATTTGTTTAACCCATCATATGTAACTAATAAATAAAACATAAAATATTTCATATAATTTTGTTTCAACCACTTTGTATTTATATTTTGTTCATGATTTGTTTTACCCATTATATGTAACTAATAAATAAAACATAAAAAATTTCATATAATTTTTTGCATATAGTTTTAATTACTCTCAACTTAATAGTTCCGTTTTCACTTCTATTGGCAGTCCCACTGGACTGCTGGGAACATTTGGTTTATTCGAATCTATTGCAGTATCAACAAATTCGAACGATAAAAAGTAAGAATACACTACAGTAAAAAACAGGCTTCATTACATTGTATTATATATAATACATGTATATATATATATATATATATACACTTTTGAATGGGGATGGTTTTGGTCTGAGGAGGTTCTGTGAGTTTACGTGGAAACTGTTCTTAAGTGCTACTATTAGGACAATAATTGCAATAAACTGCACATGTAAGCAAACCACCTTCAGTAAGTGTTAATACGTACTAACATACATGGATATAATGCCATTATTGACTTGTTTCAGTTTCTATATAAAAATGTCGTGTTCGGTGCAAGGCGTCAAGAGCGTCAATCTATTCATTGCCTCCACTCGACAATAATGTGGTGTCAACAACATAACGGTGTTGGAATACAATCTGCCTTTCATTGTCTGTGTGGTTTAGGTACCCTTCTGTTGTTATTGTAATCATGCAATAGATTTGGATAATAATTCTGATTTTGAAAAAGATTTTGTAAATTCTGTGCCACAGATAGCATTGTTTGCTTTATTCATAACTTTATACAAATTCTACGTATACTACGATGATTTTTTTTTAAATTTCTAGTTTGGTATTTCTATTTTAAATTTTCAGCTCTATAAAACGTCCGCGTACCGTTTCCAGTATACTCTTTTGAATCTTTGAAAAAGGCATAAGATTAAGACTACGAAATCAAAATTTAACGAAATGCGTAAAAATAGTAACTTTAGGAAAAATTATTGTTTCTTAAAGGATAGAGGTAAGTTCATAAAGGTTTTCTACAGGCAAGAGAGTATAACTACACAGGAAGGAAGTTTGAAATTATATAATATATAAATAAAATTATTAACATAGAAATTCTACGTAATACGATGGATGTGATTTTTATAAGTTTCACAACGCATCTAATTAATGTGGGAGGTCTTTTGTTACGTTTAATTTTATTTTTAATGTGTGAGACTTTAATTGTATAAACAGTACGAGGATGTTTATGATGCTCTTCAATAACCTCGTTCATAAGTTTATGATTAGATACATAAGAAAGGAGAACTATAACCTCTCTTCCACATTTTTAGACATAAAACCCCTTAAAACTTTAAGAAACCCAACTTCAACAATCATCCGCATTAATATAACAGTCTAACACAATATATTACCCAGCAGGGATACTTCTGGCTGGTTTATACCTTCCAGTTGAACCCATCACTGGGCACAGCAAAAACCGATGTGTCACTTCAATATGGACAACCTTATGGATGTCCAGGAGCGGCACATGACTAACTGCAAATGTCGAGATTCTGGGGTTCATGGGCAATTCAATAGGTCTAGTCTACTGTGGGTGATGACTGTTGAAGTAGGTAGGGTTTGTTCCCTAACCTCAGAGGTTCTTGTTAGCCTCAACAAGAGTGTGCTACCCCCTGCCTACTTTGACTGAAGAGGCTGGTTCAGAGATGGCCTCCCCTTCTTCCGGGAAGACATGATCTTTGAGATGTAGTTCTTCCTCATGGATCTCGATAGGAGGCGGCCCCTACTCCCTAACCTTGCCCATCCTGAATATCCTGTCACTCCGAAAGCAGCGCAAAGGTTCTTCCAGGACTAAGTGCAATTTTTAAGCTTCTTGTTCTAAGAGAACAAAAAAACCCAATATATTGAAATTTGTTGTTAAACATTTGCAGCTCCTAGACTTGGTTTAGTATGTACCTAGTGTAGGTTCTACAGGCTGGTGTAGTCAGAAGTGGGTGAAAATGTTCTTAGAATACATGTTTCTTATAATGTCAATAAGACCTAATAAACTACAAATTAATGTAACAAGAGACCCAACTGTCATGACTTCTTACGAGGCCCACAATTAAAGATAAAATAATTTTTTAATACATTGTTGTAACATAAGAAGGACTAGCAATGACGTTGGCTAAGTTGGGTTTCAGAGGATACGTACATCTTCATAGTATTTTGACACGGCATTGAACCAATCCTTTGCAAAATACACATTTTCAAAGAGTGGACAAAACTTTTAAAGCTAAAATAAAATATTAAAGCTAAACTGAGTAGAGAAGAAAGATTCTAGTGACTGAGTGTCGGGTATAAATACTGCGCATTGCTCTAAACTGAGGTGCTTTGTCTTAGAATAAAGACTTACTAGTTGAATGCTGGCTATAAAGATTGAGCTGAGCGCATTTGCTAGCTAAACACGGGGACGAATGCGTGACTTAAATTTCACAAAATTTGACTTTTATATATAATTATATAATACATGCTTAGTAATATATATTCTAAATGTTAAAATTTAACATTTAAATTAACACTGAACAGTTTATTTTATCACTTTTAAAAATATAATACCTCATTTCAAGTGAGAATATCATTGAAGTTTCTTTTATAATACCTGACCTATGACAGTATAAATGCCGTTTTCGCATTTTAAATTATCGTATAGTATGACATACAAAAACCAGGCTCAATACCCAGAAAGATCATTACAATTTCTATTTGTGTTTGGACCATTTTACTTTAAAAAGGTGTAGTGTGAATAATTATTAAATGAGTCTATCTCAGAAATAAACTCCGTGCAAAATAAAAAGAGTATGGATTTATCAATGATTAGATGCGCTATCACTTGCCTTTGTTTTCAATATGTTCTATGCCTCTGTGTTCTACAATGGGCTATGCGAAACCGTTTTATAAATAATAATATTTAAAATTATCATCGTTGTTGAAACGAGAAGCATGTATTAATACGGTTGACTGCACTGACTACTTGTCTATTGTTTATAAAAATATAACATTGACACAATCGCAATAAGAACACTCCTAGACAGGGTGGTCATAATGGTTATAGTGTCTGAATATTTAGTGCAAACAGAGGCCATTGACAGTTGATTACATATACCGGAGGATTTCAGGGTAAGAATGAGTACAGAAGTTATGTACTATTAGAAGTAAATGAAGATCATAATTATATATTAGAGAATGTTTCTTACGTACATGTTTGTATGCTGAAGAATATAATATCAATAGTAATGTAAAAAGATGATAGTTTTTACATAGCATTGTTCATTATTAACTCCAAGTAGTCGGAATCGATACTTCATTATATAAAATTATTAGTTTTTCTTATAAAAAAAATGATCATTTGGTGTAATGTTTATAAAAGAATAAGAACGATGTAAAATGATGAGGAGATAAAAAAAATAGTGCAACAAATAAGCAGCATGTCTCCGTCGTAATATTGCCAACCTGTTCTGGAAATGTATGAATATCCACGATATATTATCTAGACTCTTTTATATAACCTCAATACATAACCATCTGAGCGGCAAATAGCTCCGCTGTAACAATATTGCCGACCTGTCCTGGACATGTATGAATATCCACGATATATCTAGACATTTGTATATAACCTCAATACATACCCAGCTGAGCGTCAACTGGACTCGAGCTCCGCTGTAGCAATATTGCCGACCTGTCCTGGACATTTATGTATATCCACGATATAGCTTTTATATAACCTCAATACATACCCAGCTGAACGGCAAATAGTTCTGCTGTAGCATTATTGCTAACCTGTCCTGGAAACTTATGTATATTTACGATATAGCTTTTATATAACCTCAATACATACCAAGCTGAACGGCAAATAGTTCCGCTGTAGCAATATTGCCGACCTGTCCTGGACATTTATGTATATCCACGATATAGCTTTTATATAACCTCAATACATACCCAGCTGAACGGCAAATATTTCTGCTGTAGCATTATTGCTAACCTGTCCTGGAAATTTATGTATATTTACGATATAGCTTTTATATAACCTCAATACATACCAAGCTGAACGGCAAATAGCTCCGCTGTAACATTATTGCTAACCTGTCCTGGACATTTATGGATATCCACGATATATCTAGACGCTTTTATATAACCTCAATACATACCTAGCTGAACGGCAAATAGCTCCGCTGTAACATTATTGCTAACCTGTCCTGGACATTTATGAATATCCCCGATATATCTAGACGCTTTTATATAACCTCAATACATACCCAGCTGAGCGGCAAATAGCTTCGCTGTAACAATATTGATAACTTTAAAGTGTTTACTGTTGATAAAATGGGCTCTATTTTATCAGTTATTGAAATGGGTCATATTTGCCTAATACCATTATATTACAAACTAGTTTAATTTCATAGATGCATTATTTAATTTAGCACATATTTTGATTGTTCCAGTCAAGTTATAGTGTAATAATTGTAACTTTTAATGCTGTATGTAACCCATAATATACCTCCAATTTAGTTCCGTTCGCTTAAGTGTATTTAACATTTTTCATTATTCTGTAATGTGTTTTTCATGTACTGCGTTATTCAAAGCCAACGTAGCAAAGAGAATTATACAACAATATTACCACTAAAGCGATTAATTTACAAATCAACCATTGAATCGTCAAGATTCAGAGGATAATTAACTTTAAATGACGTGGTATCTTTAAAATATCAATGTAATTCTATAAATAACATCTTACAATGTATTGATAAAACTAATCTGTCAGTTTACAAAGTAGATATTTATGTATGACATTTAATAAAAGGAGCAATATCTGATTTTAATAATTTTAAATTAAGTAAAAAATAAATGTATTTCCTAAATGTATTAAATAAAAGACAGTTTGGGAAATTATCAGACGTGAAACTAGAGACACGAAACCGCATGAAAATATTGCTTTGTTGAATGGAGGAGTTGTGGTTGATTCACCTGGGGAAGTTGCTAGCATATTTAATTCAGTATTCTGTGATGTGCAACCAATTGATGGCTTGCGTTTGGATAGTGGAGCCTGTTCTTCACGTTGAAGAGTAATCCCTCGATCTTTCTTTTTTACGCCAATCACACCGGATGAGATAGAAAAAAAACATCATATCGATGAAAACCAAAAAGTCTTTGGGTGTTGATGAAATGTCCGCTTATTTGTTGAAGCGATTTTACGGTTTTCTAAATCACATGTGTATTCTGTTCAATGAATCAATTGCAGGTGGTGTTTTCCCAAATTGTTTCAAAATAGCTAAAGTTATGCCAGTTTTTAAGAAAGGTGATTGGGATCTGCGGACAACTACAGACCGGTGTCTCTCTTGCCTAATTTATCTAAGGTGCTGGAGAGACTCGTTTATTCTCGTCTGACTGCCTTTTTACAGTGCCACAATGCACTGGTCCCAAATCAGTTTGGATTTAGACAGAATCATTCAACAACTGACGCAGTGATTTCTCTTGTTGACCAAATTATTGACTAGCTAGAAAAACGCCAGGTAGTCTTAGGAATCTTTAGCGATCTTTCAAAAGCGTTCGGTTGTGTAGACCATAGCATATAGTGTTCTAAGATGGAAGGGTATGGAGTTAGAGGCATAGCTCTTTCATGGCTACAATCGTATTTGTCTCACACGCAGCAGTTCATTCAAGTTGGGTTTTCTAAATCAGGTTTGATTGAGAACAAGTATGGGGTGCCACAGGGTTCCATTCTAGACTCATTTCCTTTTATCCTCTACTTTAATAATATTCATGTGTGCAGGGGGGACGCCAATTTGGTATTCTACTCTAATGATGCTACGGTTCTTCTCGGTGGCTCAGATAGTGATGTGGACCTACGAGCATCTTCTTCCCACGTAAATATTGATAGTTGGCTCTCGAAAAATAACCTAATATGAATGCTAAGAAAATCACATTTATTCAGTTTCTAACAAAAATTAAGCAACACTCTGATTTGTTGATTAACATAAATGAAACTTCGTTAGAACCATCTAAATCTACGTGTTTCCTGGGTATAACCATCGATAGTAGATTTCAGTGGTCTACTCATGTATCTGGGTTGTGTGGTAAACTGAGTCATGTGTGTTTTGCATTACGAACTCTCAGTACTTTTATGGACAGAGATAGGTTGGTAGCTGCTTACCACGGGTGTTTCACTTCGTTGTTGGCGTATGGTATTGAGGTCTAGGGTGGAGAGCCTCTCCTGCAGAACATGCATTTTTGGTCCAAAAGAGAGCTCACGGATCTTATGCAGGGTCCCAGATCTTCATGCATGCCGTAATTTATTTAGGAATCTCAACATTCTAACAATGACATTCCTTTACATTTTTAGATTTGTCATGTATGTGAGGAAGCATCTGTGTCAAATTCCGTCAGTGGGAAGCACTCATGCCTACCCGACAAGGCACGGCACTTTGCTTCGTACTCCCTCACATCGTTTGTCCCTGCACGAGAGTAGGGTGATGCACGCGGGTGTAATTTTTATAATGCTCTCTCTCAAAATTTGAAAGAGGTTTGTGAGCTGAAAATTTTTAAAGGGAATCTGAGGAGATACTTAATAGTAAAGGAATGTTTATAATGTAAATGAATTCCTCCCTGACAGTGGCTTTTAAATTGTAATGTAAATAATTGTTTTTGTGTGCTTATTTCTTTCTTTTGACTACTATTTTGATTTTATAAATTTGATTTTGTTGATAGCACTTTTATACTTAAGCTTAGATTTATTCTATATTGACAATTAATTGTGATGTACTTCTGTGTACCTTATACAATAAAAAGAATTGAATTGAATATACACAATTTGTTTTTATTGAAACATAAGTTAGCTTCTTTTTAGAACGCCCAATTATTTGTTATTGAATTAATCAATAATAAAACCGTGTGTTTTTCGATGACATTAATAATGTTTGTATTTTTAACTAGGTCATTTATCTTAGTTATATTTCTTAAGAGAAGAATATTATTTGAATATTACATTCGGCAGTTAAAATGCTTGAATCCAGGTCTATATCTTCTTGTGAAGTTTGCCAACAAGACTTCCGTACGATACAACCCTAAAGCGGAAATAACTGGTAACTTGATTGTAGCGGAAGCCAACTGAATAGCGATGGTAACACTCGCTCGAGTAGTCAACTAAGTTGGCAACACTGGACGAGCCTCGCTTGTTACTGGCGTCAGAGATAAATGCACGTGGATATTGCTTGTTATTTCCTATTTCCTGACAACCCACTGGAAGGGCAATAACTATATCCTTAGTCCGTGTAACGGTGCAGATGGCCTTTGGCCTTTACTAATTATTTGTTCCTTTAAAAAATTATTGTATATGATAACATATCGTCAGAACGAATAAATTTCATTTTTAGAACCATTCAAGATAGTCAAAACTTTTACCAATGACTTAAAAGTAAAAACAGGAATGGACTGCATCAGCTCTTTCGTATCATGGCAATCTACATATGTTTCTTATCTAGCTTTTACGCTCATCATATGTCAAATATTGTAAAATATATAGATAAATATAGATGTACAGATATTAGTTTTGGAATTGGTTTTCTTTTGTACGGGTAAGACGATAGGGATAATCAGAAACTAAACTGAGCCGTACACAACAGTATTAGTTATGCAACCAATTATTTGGAGGATTACTAATTAGAGCTAAAAGGCGCAGTGACTCACTTAATTTAACCGACCATCCCACGCCGGCGGGAATCGTGCGTGGATTAAAGCGGATTTATATTGCGACAGCTTGGGCTCTCTTTGCGTGGCTTATCCTTTTATTTTCCTTTATTTTAGTCCAGCATCTTATATGTCCACTTTTTTTTTAACTTATCATTTGTCGATTTATTATTTTGAATTGTATAATAAGTTTAGCGTTCTATAGTCTACTTAAACCATATTTTTACAATACTTTGTCTATTTTGAAGAATTTTAAATTTAACCATAACATTCTTGTGTCATGATGAGCGATATGGTTTGACACTTAATTTAGAATAGGGGTCAGTACTTAAGGGAGTAGTACAAGTAGTCAAGGGGGAGGAATTTAAATCAGTACATTAGAACATATATAAGGTACAATAACTTTGTGACTTTAGAGAATTCAAGGCGTTTAATACTGCATATATATTAGATAGATTTAGATCGATATATTAGAGAACTCTACATATTAACAACACATTCGTGATGTACTTTCCGGGAGATTTTGTCCGATCATGACCTTCAGAATCCAAAAAACCCAATCAGAAAATAGTGTTTCATTGTGTATTTGTGTTCGTATGGGGATGTGTATTATAATGCAAGCTTTTACACTTGATAAGTGCCATAATTCTTGAAAATCCAGATTAAACTTGGCTTAAAGACAGTAATATGGCGCATGGTCTGGATGGGTTCGTCAGCCAGTATAAAATTGTATATCAATTTAAAGCCATATATATTCTTACTTATTTTTCGATATCTCTTAAGGTTTAAAATTGATGGCCTTTTAAATTTCCATGAGTATATCATTGATACAACCTTTATAATAGTATATATTTACAACAATTATTTTGGATTATTTTTAATTGAAATATATAGTCTAACGTAATAAAAATATTTTAATATTATTAATATGTTTTGTAAGGTTTCTATATTAAGGAGATTATAAATGTTTCAAAGTTTTGTGATTATATTAACGCAATAGCAAGAGGGGATAATATTTCAGATAATTGCTAATATATCAGCAAATTAAACATCTAATTGAATGATGTATCTTTAATTAGGTATTTAGAAAAGGAAGCCACGTGAAACTAACTCTTCCGACTGAGCGTAAGAAAGTTTTTTTATTTTAGCTATTGCAAATTGTGTAATTTGGAAGAATAGATGTTTTGTATGTTTTAATAATAACAATGAAATCAATTAATCTCACTTAAAGACAGTTAAGTTTTCAGTTTCGAAGGAAGGACTTAAACAGATTATTAATGTTCCAATGCCTTGATATTTACCTACAAGGAGGATTTTTCAAATGGCTACTGATGATAAATAATCATTTAAAAGTCGCTGCATACGACGTCTCTGAAGTTTCCGTCAACTCGACAAAACCACTCGGCAATACTTGGATACCAATTGAATAACTACGTCGTTTATTCCATCGTTTCTCCTTCTGGTCTAAACAATCCACTTGTTTCCGCCCTGAAAACTCATAAAGATTGTTTAAAGGTTTACTAATTAATATTATTTGTTTCATTATCTGTTTAATTACCACCCATTTCTGAGATATTAGACAAAATATATAAAAGTCGGTCTAAAAGCATGTTTTGTTTAGATTTGAAGTACATTAACTTCATTAAATGTGTAATAAACACGCCACTTATTAACCAAAACTTTTAGAAAATTTAATTCCGAAGAAAATTATGTGGAATATGATAATAATAAATAAACAAATAGTTTAAAAGATTAATGCTTAATTAAATCAACACATACGAAAAATAAGACAGAAAATACAATTTCTGTTTATTAAATGAACTTTCCCAGTAAAAACAAAACATATTAATAGCTGATCTTTTTCAAATCTTTTATTTCAATTTACATACCTTATAAATGGTGTTCAAAGTGATTTATTATGCATATATGCATTGATAGTTTATGCACAATCTAGTGCGTTTAATGAAACCACGTGTAGCTTTTCTGATAGCATCTCGGTCGTTCTGAAGTGGTTCACAAGCGTTTAAAACTCGGTTCAATGATTCCGCTTTTGAATGAACTGGTTCTGCGTATTAACTTGTTGCTTAAATGACCCCAAAGATGTTAATCCAAGACGTAGGAGGGTAATTAATTGGTCGACCGATCCATTTGCCTGGAAAAATTATCTGCAAGTGCTTTCAAAAATTGTGTAAATAGATTGCCGGGGCGCCATCATGTTGGATATCATTTTGTGACTTCTTTAAAGTGGTACATTTTGAAGTAGAACTGGCAGTTGGTTCTCTAAATAGTCACACAAAACCGGTAAGGCGGTTTTCAAAAACAAATGGGACAATTAACTGGTCCTCAATTATACTACACCATACATTTATCGCAAATCGAATTTAAAAGTGTAAACTCTACAACTGCTTTTAGATTTTTAGTTGACCACCGGTGAACTTTTAAAAGTTTATAATTCCGTATCTTGTAGATATCGATTAATACGGGAATAAAGGACAACTTACATTATTTCGATTTTCTAACACCCATAGACAAAATTCTAATCTTAACTTACTGTCACTTAGATGAGAAATTTGAACTCTTTGTAAATTATATGGATGAAAAGTTGTTTTTTCCAATGTTCTCCAGGCTGTACTATGATACATGTTTAATCTATTTGAAAGTCGGCGAGAGCTAAGTTGAGGACTGCGTCGTATTATGTCAATGATAGTATTTTGTTTGTGTACAGGCTGTATTACAGGACGATCTCTCGAACAATTAACGGTTGGAAAAGTCCGGTTGGTTCGTGAGTTTTTTTAAACAGATATGTGAGTAGCTGTTGTTCTATTTGGAAATCGTCTTTCATATTCATGTTTAACTGTGCGACCATTTCCATTGGTAAAACCATAGATGAAAACAATATCTACGTACTCTTGATTTGAAAATATAAATGAAATATTGCCGTTAAAATATGAATTATGAAATATGAATATTGAAGTACAAATAATACAACAATACAGATGCACTGCACAAACCAAAGATGATAGACGACTTACCGCAACAGCTGAATTGTTGGACAGCTGTGCAATAATAACTTGTCGATTTTAAATAAACTAAAATCATTTCAATTGACGCTTTATTTTTAAAATATTGTTCCTCAACCTATAATGTTTTATACTGTAAATGTTTTAACTATTTACTTGACTGAAAACAAAATCTTGAAGTGTTTTATTTTTACAAAGAACGTCCATTTATTGCAAGACAAATATTACATTCTCTGAATTATTTTTCGTATGTGTTGATTTAACTAAACATTAAATTTTTAAAATTTATGTTTGTTTCTTATTGGCCTATTTTGCATAAATCTTTTTAGAACTACATTATCTATTAGTTTTTGGTTATAAAGTTTGCTTGTTTGTTACAAATTTAATGAATATAATGTAGGCCTACTTCTAATCTAAACAAAGTGTTTTTCGAGACAAAATTTTGGATATTTTGTCTAATATTTAAGAAATTGGGTGGTTTTACAGGTCTGGGCTGTATTTTATCATGTTTTAGTTCATTTTATACAACATGCAATAAATTTAACAACTATATTTACGCCATAAAAACCTGTACAAAAAATCAGTTTTGATTTATTTCCCCTCTTCCTAGAAAATCGGGCGAAATATTTCGCTAGCCGTAGCTCGCTAGAAAGCGTTTCCGGACATATGTTTATATGAACTTTTTTGATTATTTAGATGAGAGGAAATTGCCTCAGAAGTTTGTCGGGTTACTCATAGAATATCCTGTATATTTAGTTTTAAATTAAATATAACACTAAAACTAAAAAATCACTATTTCTAATAGTTTTATAAGTTAACTAAATAGATTTAGAATAATAAAGCTAACAATAATATTTTCATTTGTATTAAAAAATATGTCTACGTAAAATACAAATTTACAAAATCTTAGAATGTTGTATAAATTCTTCAACGAACATAACGATGATACATAGTATTCTTTTAACCTTTTATTAATTCACTTAAATTTTAAAATTCAACAAAACAATTGTTTAAGAAAATAAAACCTATTCGAGTGGTGTACAATTTACACCGAAAAATAATGCCACTTTAAAAAATATTGTTATTAGTTTTCAAAATTTGTAAACATTATACTATACAAAATTACAAATTTGGAAACGTACAAATCTATTTATGTGGTGAAGAGTTCAAATATTAGGGCTTTGTACGAATGTAGGAACTACCAATGTGTACGTAAATTAGAAAATAACACATAACAAACTCGATACACAGAGAATGGAAGCGCGTGATGTAATGATTTTCACAACTATTTTAATTTGTTATATATAAAGAGCTATGCCGTTTGATTCAAACACATTATGAGCCAGGTTACCTTATACTTCGCTAATACTAACAATGTTTGAACTGTACTTTTTGGACGGAAGCAGCTTCAAAGACAGGATTAAGTCATACAAAAAAGCGTGACCTTGGAGAAAATATTGGGTTTATAGCGTACCCTCTCACCGTCGCAAACCTTCAGTTTCTCAGCTTCCTTCCAGATCTGGGGGATTAGTTTAATTAGTTCTAGGGTCCAACGCTAGACCACGCAGCGATCACCGCGCGCGCATTTTCTGTCTCCTTTCATAACATTCGCAAGCTTTCAAGAAAAACAACCGCTCTCTCTGTTAATAGTTAATGAAGTGTCATGTCGAGACAGAATATGACAGAAATATCGTTGCAACCGTCCTCATACAGACAGGAGTACAGAAATGAAATTCTTTCACACTTGAATATATATATATTAAACTACGAAGCTTTATTGTCTTCTTGTGTTCAGATAAGGCAACTTGAACGTCTATGACTTAAAGCTGATTACATTTTTTTAATTTCTGTAATTCTGATAAAACTAATATTATTTAAGCTTCACATACAAATCTGACAGGCTTTGCGGTAAAGTAAATGTTGCGATTTGTACCTATCCTGGCATTAATTTCACGGATTAGTTTATGTACTCCAAATTCACCCACAACCGGACGTAGACGAGAGTGGCCTGAACACTGGTAATTAATGTTCTAATGAGGTTCTGTCAATATAACACAACACCATACACTATAACAAGCGAAGTTTTGTTATATATGTGCATACCCTATTAATATTAATGAGGTATTGTTAGAATTATACAATGTCTGTGATAAGTGCAGTAGTAATAACAAATAATAGTAATAAGTGTTTTCATGTTGTCTTGTTGATGGCTTTGAAACTGGTAACCTATATAGGTATATAAAAGCCCAATACCATTGACTGAGCAACTGATAAAAATTTCGCAAAAAAATTCAGGATTTGGATCATGAAACTCGGCTCAAATAGGCTTTGTAGGCTCTAGATACGTTAGAGGAAAATGTTTTGGAAAACTAGGTAATTAAATATGTAAATATTAAAAACTAAGTTGATGTTGGATACCCCAATTTTGACGAAGTTAAGTGATTTTCCTCGAATATTATTTAAGGGCCACATTTGCAGAATCGATAGCTATTACATTAATTCCTTCTCTTAATTTAAAAAAGTTCCCCACTGAGTTTGCGAAGAAAAAATCGATCCATTTAGAACTAGAACAGAAAGAATTCTGACATTTATTTTCCTCCTCATTGCTAATATTTATTTTGAACACTATCCGTTTATGTTTCCATATGACTGGCCAGGAATTCTATCTGACAATCTGTTCAAAAGCTGGATCTCTAATAAATTGTTACGGAACCATATACCCCCTGTATTTGAAATGGCGTAGACTGAAAGTTAAAACTCTGCACCGCAATATTATAAAGGTTGTCATATCCACTGGCTTCAGGACAGGAGAAGCACTCTTCATACGCAGTATTCCCATGTTTCCTTCAGAATACCAATTTCAGTTGAAAGGTTTACAGTTTTATAATCAATTTCTGATTTTCTATTTCTATATCGTGAAAATAACTTATTTAAATTTAAGGAGACCGTATTTCTTCCACGGCCAGCTGTATTTGGCCTTCTTTCCAGTAAAGCCTAACTATCTGGCTATCCTTAGCGTGAGAGTTGCACAAAAAATGTCGTCTACTGAGAAGTTTCAGAGCGACAAACTTACACATGTTAATAATTAGTAATAATTTAATCATTTAGTACAGTATCAATTCACAGTAATAGTTGGCACATCAGAAACTAGGAGAAGAACGTCTCAGTTTTACCTTTTGCGCAGGGATATTTAGCAGTAGAGAAATAAAAATAATTTTCTGACATATAATGTACTGAAAACTGCACATGTTAAATAACATTAAAATAGACGTCACATTAACACCTGAGTTAGTTAAAGGCATGTTATCTAACTCTTGACAGCTGTTTAATACAATCCAATTAATTTGTTCTCACCAACATCTTCAGATGACTAATTTTATATTTTACAACTTGATGGATGAACTTTTGTATAATATTTAAGCAAATCCTCGAGTGCCATTTTTGTATCATTGTCATCTTTGTATTTATGTTACAGTACCAATATTCTTCGAAGGATAACTTCACCAGAGGGTGTAGTAGTCACCGATTATTCACGGCTAAGATGTGAGATTTAGACTCGAGTTCCTGATGAACTATGAATTTCTTATGTGTGATTAAGTTTTTGTAACAATTAGATGTATACAATATAGTTAGACTATTGTTTAGTTGCCTCTGTATTATCTAAAGCAATATAAAACGTTTCATCACAGTTATTAAAACACATTTACTCCAATGTTCTCATACACGAATAAAATTAGTTATTCCGTTACGTGTAGCTGCGCTATACGCAATAGTTCATTACATTAATTGAAGATAAAACAAATGTGGAAATAAAAAAAATCACAAAAATTTATAATCACTAAAACTAACCTTGATACTTGATAATCATTCACCTGATATCTGACATAGCGATACTTAATTAAGCAGGTTATATCGAGGTTTGATGGCTATTCTGTCTGCTTTGGTATACACTGGTCTTTCAGTGTTTTTCATATACAAATTGGATTAAAAATGCATTGTTTTCGTAGATTTTAAACCTAACAATAATTAAATTCAATTATATTAATACATCCAAACACTGTAATAGTTTTTAATTCTACAAACTGGTATATACGTTAAAACCGCCTATGTCTTTCATTTGATACTCCACTGGAATGAATTGATGGAGAATAAATTTTTAAATAAATGTTTAAATAGAATTATCTGTAAGTAGGTTTTGGCCTTTGAATATATATTTATAAAATTATACAAATGATTAATCTATAACTCAAAATGCTTTTAATTACAATACATTTTCTGTTAGTATAAGGCCCTAAGGGTTTTAAAACTTTAATCATCAATTTAATTATGTGAAATGAAATGAAATGAAAATTCCTTTATTTCAACAGGCAAAGTTAGGGCCTCATGGCCCTTTCTTACACTTAACCTGTCTGATCAATAATTATTCACAAATATTAACCAAATTAATACTAACACTAATCTACCTTACTAAATACATTAAATTAAACAAAACACTAAAAAATTATAAATATGATACTTCTAAATATAAATAAATAAAAATATAATTATACAATCATAACACAAAATAATATTACAACTTCCATTTTTAATATGAACCAAAAACTATAATTAATACCTAATAACAATAATTTATAAATATATAATAAGAATATTCTTGAAATAAATAATATATATGCAGCTTTGACTCACTCACACTCCTCACACACAATGCCAGCACCACACCCACAGACCCCTAGGACGGACCCGCCCCGACCAACCGTTCATGGTACAAACGTCTCAGTGCCGCCACAAACCGCCGATCCCCCTCAATGGAAGTGATTTCTGGGGGGAGGGAGTTCCACAGACGACAACCCATCACTTGAAAAGATCTATCAAATACTACAGTCCTGTGTTGGGGCATTCTTAAGGTACGAGAACCAGAGCGAGTGCTTCTTACACTATCATGAGATATAAATTGGAAATAGTTTGAAAAATATTTTGGAAATCCAGATTGTAAAATTGAATGAACTAAATTTAGTATTTTGATTGATCGTTGTTCTTTTAATTTCAAAATATTTCCCTGAATATAGTACGGTGTAATGTGTTGGTCTCGTCTCACATCATAAACGTAACGTAAAACAGTAGTTTTCAGTCCTTTGCAGCTTCTCACTAAGTGCTACCGTCATGTCATTCATCACAGAGTTTGCAGTAATTGAAGTGTGGAAGTACTAGTGATTTTGTCAACAGTAGTTTGATCCGTTCAGGTAGAAATCTTTGTAAGCGTTTCAGTGAGTGGACAGATGCAAAGACTTTTTTACATATATCCCTCACCGCCTCAGTCCAAGTCAAATTCGAGTTAAATGTCAAACCAAGATTTTTCACTGTTTCGTAGTATGGTAGAGTAGTTCCGTCAATAATTAAGGATTCAATAGTGTTCGGGTCCAGAAAGTTCCGTAAACGTGTGTGGCATATAAGTATTGGTTTGGTTTTTGCATGGTTTAGTGTAAGCCCATGGTTTCCACACCATAAAACAATATTTTTAATGTCGTCATTGATCCTGTTGATGCAGTCATTAATGGAGTTAACGTAAAAGTGCAAGTAGATTTGTAGGTCATCAGCGTACATGTGATACCTGCAGTATTTGAGAACTCGGTGAATGTCATTTACATACAGTACAAAGAGTAGGGGACCCAGGATAGAACCCTGAGGCACCCCACAAGTAACACACCCCCAGTCCGAAGTCATGTCAGCAACCTTGACACACTGCCTTCTTTCTGACAGATATGATCTCAGCCAATTAAAAACATGATCAGAAAACCCTACTACCCTTAATTTAGCTAACAATAACTTGTGGTTTACGCTGTCGAAAGCTTTAGAAAAATCAAAGAGAGTAAGAATTGTGCCCTGTCTACGGTCCATGGCGAGTCGTATGTCATCAGTTACCTTTAGCAGTGCAGTTTCAGTACTGTGGTTTGTGCGAAAACCAGATTGGTAGTCACTTAATATGTTATAGTTAGTCATATATTCAGTAATTTGACAGTGCACAATTCTCTCAAGGCCTTTAGATAGTGCAGGTAGAATACTTATCGGCCTGTAATCCGAGCATGACACTGGAGCCGAGATCTTGTTGAGGGGGAGGACAAGGGCAGACTTCCATTGAAAAGGGAAAACACAGCTTCTTAATGACGTGTTGAAGATTAAAGTAATAATAGGGAGGACAGCAAAGAGGATATTTTTAATGAGGCGTATTGGAATACCGTCATACCCCACAGCATTGCTGCGGATACGGCGTATAGCCCTCAACACGTCACCCTGTATCACTGGCTTAAAAGTAAACTCAGGATAATTTCGCCTGTGATCAGGTAAGTTATGAAGATAGGTTAAGTAGTCATTCACTTGACCTTGGTTGATAGTTGGACTACAAGAAGTGAAAAAGGTATTTAATTCATTCAATGGGATATGGACCTGATGTGATTCACGTTGCTTTCCCACCCCAAGGCTTTTAACCTTTCGCCATAAGTCGCTTGACGACTGTTCTTTATTCTCAAAAAGACTTCGCGTGTATCTCAGTCTAGAATTGCGTAGAAGCTGCTTAACCCTATTCCTAAGTTCACGGTACTGGTCCATAAGTATAAGATCTTGGGAGCGCCTCGCTCTCCTGTACAGACTGTCGCGATGTGCCATCAGACTGAGAATTTCGTTTGTCATCCAGGGCACTGGACGCCTTTTACTAATACGCTTTGTCACTATAGGTGCATGTTTGTCATAAACACCCATGATGGTTTTATTAAAATCATCCACCATATCATCTACAGATTCAAGGTTTTCAAGGTTTTGCCATGAAATCATCAAAATATCAGACATAAACGCAGCCTCATCCATATTTTTAAAGTCTCTGTATTTTATGAATCTAACTTGAGCCTTAGGTATATTTACAAAATAAACACAATAGATTAGGTCATGCTTTGATATGGCAGGGACTGGAAGTTGCCCATGGAGGACGATATGCTGTGGTTCTGAAACAACCATAAGGTCAAGGAGAGTGTCAGATCCGGCAGTGTGGTGTGTCGGTTCCAGTGGCAGTATTGTCAGATTACAAGAATCGAGAATAGAAGTCAGTTGTCTATAGTCATAGTCGTGATTGTTTTTCAGTAAATCAGTATTGAAGTCGCCCATGATCAATATTCGACTATATCCATGCATAAGTTGCAAGAGAGCATTTTCAAAGTCTGCCAGATGACCAGTCCTGGGCGGGCGATAACACACTCCCAGTAATAGTACAGTAAACAGTTCAAAATCAAACGTCATACATTTTTGCCTTCGGCAACAACAAGAGCAAGAGCTTCGACCCGCGGTGATGGTGGACGATTTCCTTCTGGAAGAAACAGACTCCATTAAGTTCCTTGGAATGTACCTTGATCGGAGGCTGACATGGGACGATCACATTGAAAACGGTTGCTCTAAGGTCGCTTCGGGAATTTATGTCCTGCGCAATCTTGCAAAATTTTGTTCGTTGGATGTATTAAAAATGGCCTATTTTGGTCTGATACATCCACATTTGACGTATGGCTTGAGATTGTGGGGAAGCTGTTCCAAATACAGATTTTGAAAGAGTTTTCAGATCTCAAAAGAAAGCCGTAAGAATTCTTTCAAAATTAAACCCCAGAGAGTCGTGCAAATATGCCTTTAGGGAGCTTGGATTGCTGACCCTTCCCTGTCTCTATATTCTCGAGGTGGCCTTGTACTGCCGATTTAAATGCGAGTTGGTACGGGGCAGGGATGTCCACCAATATGGGACTAGAGGCAGGAATAACTTTCGAGTCGAACAGCACAGAACGGCAGCTTTCGAACACTTACCATCTCAAGTTGGAGTCGGACTAATCAATAGGCTCCCTGAAGGCATCAAACAACTCAATGAAACAAAAAAATTCAAAACTCGACTAAAACATTTTCTTATGTCAAAGGCATTTTACTCAACTGATGAGTTCATGATGGGCCGCTGGGATGAAAAATTTTTGAAATTAACAACCACGAAATCCCCGGTTCTGGTACATACAAGAATCGTATTGCATTGTATGTATTTACCTTGAACAATATCATTTATCTGATGTACTTATCTACTTTATATAGTTACGTTGACGCATGCCATGCAATATTGTAATTGTTTCACGCAATAAAGGATATTATTATTATTATTATCCGAACCAGACAAGCCAATTCCAATGAAAATGAATTCGGGCCTGGCCGAGTACTCAGATGGAGATAACGCAAGCTGTTTACATCTCAAGCCCTCCCGGACATAAACCGCAACACCTCCACCTATCTTTCCCAGTCTGTCGTTCCGCTGCAGAGTATATCCGGGAAGGGCCACCTCACTTATGCGAATACTCGGCTTGAGCCACGTTTCCGAAATGCCAATCAAATCAAACTTTTGAGGCCGAAATATTTCTCTGATCTCATCAATATGCCCCCTCAGCGACTGAGCATTAATTGTGCGGCTTTCAAGTGTCTAGGGTAAGGCGCTAAGGAGCTAGATAAGATATCAGCTGTGGAGGGATGAGGCGGGGAGGGGAGGGGGAACCGGTCGGTCGGCGCAGCGACAGCTGTGCGGACTCGTATCCTGGGTCCACAGTCCACGGTGGCGCGACACGCCCGCCCCGACCCGCGGCCGCGGCACTGACATACCCACACACACTCATCCACTCAACAATGCTCCTCACTATTTTTACCTTAGCCAAAACACAGTTACATGCTGTACGGCTCCTTGTGCGAAGATAAAATAAAATAGGGGTGTAATAATAAAATAATTATAACAATGGAATACAATAATAAAATGCTGTATAAAACTAAAGGTTTATAAATTTATATAATTAATTACGGTAGTCGAAATAAAAATATACTTTAAAATAAAAAAGATTTGTGCTAACATAAATGAAAAAGAAAACAAAAGTTATTTTCCCATGTAGAAGTGTTGATAATGTTTTCTATTTAAAAATCATTAATGGTTTATTACATGCTTTTTTTTTGCTATTCAAAACCGAGTGCAATGTAAAACACAATATAAAGTAATAACACGTAAATTAACATATATACATACAAACATACATACATAGTAAAAAAGGAAAAAAATCAAGCCTTACTTTTACTTTACATATAGAAAACAAAAATCATAATAAATTATAGTTTTTAAATTAAAAGAAAAAAAAATGAAATACTTCTAATTTAAGCTACTTTAAATCAATAGATTACTTGACGTCCGCCAACCTTGTAGCCTTGCCCCTATGTCCACGGCTGTCCACCCACATCACTCGGCCGTCGCTGGTCCAGCAGCTGCGCAGCCCATGGACCTCGACCGCCCGCCGGTACACCTCTTGGCGCCGCGCCGTCAAGTCCTCGCGCACCACCACGCCGGTCCCCTTCAGTCTCTTCTTGGCGGCGTAGACTGCTCGGCGGTCCCGGTGACTCACGAAGCGGACGATTATTGCCCGAGGCCTGGTTCTGCCGTCAGCCGCTGGAGGTTGAGGTCTTCCAACCCTGTGGGAGCGGCTGATTGACGCCTCCGTCATCTCCAGCCCCAGCTTCTCCTGGCAGAGCTTCACAACCAGGGCGTCGGTGTTCTCCCCCTGTTCCTCGGGTACACCGTAGACACGGACGTTGCTCCGCCGGGTGTACTGCTCCAAGTCATCCACCCGCTCCGCGTGCGCCACCTCCATCCTCACCATGTCCGTCCTGAGTTTTGTCAGCTCCTCGCTGAGTCGGCTGATGTCTTGATTGGCTTTCAAGAGCGCAGTCTGGACAGCTTCCTCGACCACAACCTTCAGTTTAGCCACAAGGGCGTCAACGGCGCCGGCGTGAGAAAAACATTCCCCCACGCACGCCTCGATGGATTGGTGGGCCGTAGTCGGGGTCTGTTTACCTCCAGGCATCGGTGAAGGTGAGGCGGACGGATCAGATAAGGAGCGCTCCAAACCTTTCTTATCAGTAGATTGTAGAGGCACTCGCTTGACCTTTGATCCTGACCGAAGACCAGGCGGAGACCGGAACATTAATGGCTTAAATTAGGTTTTCTCTCTCTACAGTTCCGGCAGCACTTATTGGTTCCGATAAGACGGTAACGTAATCCAACACTGTCACGTACGTATAGTTTTCAAACAATTCAACTATTAGAACCCGTCAAACGCGATTAAAAATTCAGGAGCCGACGCACACACGTGTTTTAATTCAGGCTCATCCCCACTCAATCAATGGAACATAACTTACTCTTGAAGAGTTATTTGAATTTACTATAAGATGATGAATATTCCCTAAATTATTACTGAATGTAAATAATTAATGTTATTATGTAGCAATACAGAAAGTAATATAAGAATATCGTCCCGTAATATCAAATTGTATTGATTCCTTTCTTTTTTAGCAAATATTTCTTGGAAGGTGACTGGTTATAAAAGACAACTTATGGACAAAATCGATTAAAGACATAAAGTGCTCTGACGTAACCAACATCTCAACAATAAGGTCTCCACTTCCATCAGTTTACTTTCCTTTATCAAAAAGAAGATATATTTTTAGAAATTAATGTGGGCTGTGCTATACTTTTATTAGATAGAGCACTGAAGTTGCACTCGCTAGCAAAACTATCTTTCATTCTAAAACAAATAATATTTTATATATATATATATATATATATATATATATATATATTAAATGCATTGCTATTATAAATATTTAAAATAAATTGGGATCACTCAAGGAGTTGGTAAGCCACAGCCGGATTAATTCCACTAGTTTTTGTTTTCAAAAGTACAAGAAAGAGCTGAGCTAGTGAGTTAAGCTAAGTCTGTTGCGTAGTATGGCGTATCTCTATGTTATGTATTATTATCAGTTACACTATAATTCTTCCACTTACGTTAAATACGTTTTTAAACAGTTTGTAGTTTTAAATGTACGTAAAAACTCAAAAACCCGTCATCTATGTGTAAAACTGATTAATTTAGTAATATAAATCTGATTTAGTTTGTAATGAAATTCAAATTGATCAATATCCGTCAACTGATCAATCGAAAACTGATACTAGACACATGACTATTTAGGGAGACCTCACTCTATCTAAGCAGTCCCTTAGTTTTAATGCACACTTTTCATTCCCTCAATAATAGTGGAGCTTATTTATACGCACATCGTAATAAATCTGTTTTGTAGCAGTCCAAATTACAGATTGTCACGAATGTAAGCAGAACTTGAGTGCTCTCTAAACTAAATGACAAAGTCAAATCCACAATCAAGGTCAGACTTTCTGTGTCACGGCCAATCATATAACCTTTTAAGGGCAATTCCAGGTACTCCCCTAGAGTTAGTTGTTAGTAGTAAACTTTTATTATTAAGGACCGTCTGGTTACAAATGAAAAAACAATAGGAAATTGGTGAGACATAGAACATATTAATCAAGAGCATATTAAAAGTCTTATTGCGAAATTTTTCCACATGATTATTCAATATTCAATATATTCAAATAATATTTAACAGCTTAGCTAGCAAAGTGACCTGAGGAACTGACATTTTTTGTGTCTGCCTGCCTATCCACACCATGTGATGAGTTTTGTTGATGATGCAATTTTACTTAAATAGGTTACAATAATTAAGGTTTACAGTCTTACTAACAATATGGAAAAAGAAGCCTAAACTGATTACATTTAAATCTATAATCAGTACAAAAATAAACTTTGTATGAAGGCTATGAAAAAATGTTGATAAAAGTATTGAGAAGGTAGGAGAACTTTGCAAAAGTGAGACCATATTGTAAGGCACCGCAATCGATACTGCAGTTCCCCTCTTGACGTTGACATTAAACTTAAAGAAACTAGAGAAAAAGACTGTTGCAACGTTTTGTAGGGAATATTTAATTTCTGAAAAAGAAACCCATTTATTCATTATTGTACCGTACAATATTAAAGGCCTTTTGAATTATATACATGTTTCAAAATTTAAAATGCTTTGCAAGGTTTTCTTATTTTTACTCCCAAGATAATGGTCAACTTAGAAGAAGCTAATCTCTGACAAACTGTGAGGGTTTCTCTTTGTTAGTGTCAACCGTTAGTGATGAATTACATCAATATATCACCAACCATAACATATCGATACAGTCCATTTTTGTGATGGTGAGATTAAACATAAGATGTCCTATTGATTTTGAATTAGTAGTTTTTCTTGTAGTTCATGACTTATAATTTATAACATAGTTTTAAATATTCAAATCATAACTTTTGTAGTTATTTAGAGATGCATTAAGTTTATTATTTTAAAATTTCTATATATTTGAAATATTTTATAATTGTGCACATTTACATTTTCATTAATACTATTGCTACATTAGAAACGCCCTCATTTTCGGGTTATTTTGAAGTTGTATACTGTATAAATTTGATACTTATTTAATATTTATTTAATTATGAAACAACTGGTTAAACTTGTTCTATTTATTATATTTTTAAACAGATATTTAAAGAAAATTACTTATAAATCGTTTTATTCTTTTTATTGTGTATTTATAAAATTATAAAAAAGATTAACCTATAACTCCAAAATAATTTAATTGCAATATATTTTGTCATATTATTATTACAGCCTAAGGGTTATGGCTAAAAATTTGGATTTTAAGCTAAGCTTTAAGTATGGATAACAACTTTTTATGATAAATTTAATTTTGTGGAAAATAACATTTTCTTGAAGAGTTATTTAAATTTACTATAAGAGAATGAATATTCCATAATCTATTACTAATGTAAATAGTTACTAAATTTTATTGTGTAAGTAATACATTAAGTAATATCTGCAAATCATATTGTATTGATTATTTCCTCTTTTAGTGAATATTTCTAGCAAGGTGACTGGTTATAAACGACAAACTTGTGGACAAAATCGATCAGAGACATAAAGTGCTATGACGTGGCCAAAAGCTTAACAATGAGGTCTTCACTCTATCAATGACTTTTCCTTATTGACAAGAAGAGACTGTTTTAGAAACTAATGTGGGCTGTGTCATGCTTTTATTAGATGGATTACTGAAGTTGCACCTACTAGCAAAATTATCATTTATTCTAATACAAATAATATTACAA
>NW_025777763.1:0-29780 GCF_021130785.1 Homalodisca vitripennis | reverse complement strand
AAAATTTTTTTTTAAAACCACTGCCCTAAAAGCCGTCCCGCAAAAAAATTTATAATGACATTACTTTTTTTTTTTTTAACTATGAAAACTTTTAAATTTCAAGATAAAAATTACCTCCAAATTAATGGAACAGCTATGGGCACCAGGATGGCACCTGCGTATGCTAATTATTTATGGAAAAAATTAGAAGAAGATTTTTTGAATTCTCAATCCTACAAAACCTCTTGTATGGTTGAGATTCATTGACGATATTTTATGATTTGGAATTAATAGCTTTGAAATTTAAAAGAATTTTTGGAAAATCTAAACAAATTCTCGATTTTGAAATTTCCCTGGAAATTTTCTAAAGAAATCTAAATTCTTGGATGTAGATGTTTTTATTAAATTGGATTTCTCAAACAAAAATTCATATTAAAGACAGTAACACAATGGATTATCTACATTTCAACAGCTGCCCATTCCTTTTACTGTCAAAAAATCAGTACCAAAGGGTTTGTCAGTTAGGGCCAAAAATTATGTACTGATAGTGCGGGATTTTCAAAATTATCTAGAAAAACTTGGAAAATGCATTTGTAAAAGAAAATATCCTTCAAATTTATAAATAATCAAATTAAACACTCAAATTGTTAATAAAACCCAAAAGAATGATGACGAAAAATTTTATAACAAAATTTTTTCCTGGTTTATATAAAAACAAAACAATATTCTAAGAACGGCACACCAATTCTGGAATCTTCACAATTTACTAAAAAACTTATTTTCAAACCCCCCAGGCTAGTGTTTCTTTAGAAATACAAACCCTAAAAAAATCTTCTGGTACGGCCCAAATTTGCCACCTACTGACATTCATATGTCAGAAAATGATGAAAAAATTTTTAGTGTCAACCCTTGTAAAGACAAACGATGTAATACTTGCAAAAATTATAAAATCGTCCCATTTTTTCACCAGTAATAAATACAAAGAAAACTTACCCTATTAGAGGAGAAAATTAATTGCAAAAGTAATAAATTGTTAATTTACCACTGTAACATGTAAAAATTTGCCAAATGGATTAAGTTGGGATTGACAACAAATCCATTGCACATATAATAATGAAATAATCATCGTTGTTCGTCTAAAAAACTGGATAAAAAATTGGTTTCACACTACGCATTAGGCCACCAACAAAATTTTGAACAATGTTATGGCACGGACGAGGTATTTGCAAAGTAGCCTCAATATAGAAACAAAATGGACTTAGAAAATTTAGAACAGGGCAAACATCAGTTACATATAAAAAGCAAAGAGTCACCCCTTTGGTCTGAATAAAAAAAGCATGAAATGACCAATTGTTCTGTTAGTATTATTTTTTCTAGATTATTTTTCTCAAGTCAGAATCTCCTGTTTCATGATATTATTTATTATCTCTTTGGTGTTAACCACATGTTCAAAAATTTCCCTTGTTTTTATTGTATTTATGTAAGGTTTTTAATATATATTTACTTAGTTTACTATTTCGTAAATTTATTGTTGCTGTATTATTTTGTATTTATTAAGAGTACCTTTTTGAAAACGTGCTGGGCAAACGCCGAAAAAGAAAGGAACTTATGTATCAAGAACGTTGAATAATAGATATACACAGAGCAATTCTGCTTTTAGACACTCGAACGATGAATATATATAATTAATATATATATAATATATACTATATATATATACTATATAAATATATATAGTAGTTGTAAAAATTTATTAGCTAATGCTTTCACTTAACGAAATGTAGAATTATTAATTATAATTTTTATACATTTAAAAGGGCCAGTAATGCATGATGGCAGTGTAACACTCGGTAAAGTTTTAAAAATTAATAAATTCTGCGAGTCAGGTTTTTATTTTGAAACTGAGATAAGAAAACCTTTTCAACTGTAAATTTTCTAAATGGTTTTTGTAAGGCTTGGGAAGAACGGATATGGAACGAACAATTATACTGATATACTTTAAAAAACGAAAGTTGTTTTTCCTTTCCTGAAATGGTCATTTTTAGACAGGTTTTTATCTCGTCATATCATAACGAAAACGTAGATTCGCAGTACATATACTTTAATTACAAACAAAATATAATTTAATTAATATTGCTTATTAGTGGTTTTGATAATGTCCAGTCTGTAAAATATAAGAAAAACAAAATGCCTTTTTTTGATACTATTGCATAGTATTAGTTCGGCAAACTGTGACAATGAATTCTGATTATCAAAGAAAATTAAATTGGAGCTGGAGGGTAATTCCTTAATTTAATTTTACCGAGTCGAAAAAACAAAGCAGAGTAAAAATATTTTCTCTGTGTGGAGCGAAACCTACACGGTATCTATAGAACTCCTGATGCACAGCTTATGTTTGGTCCTAATAGTTTATAAAAGTTGCAGTCCTAAACCATAAAAAAAACATAACACGCTTCAGTCCTGTAGTGTACATTTTTTACTAGCATTGCAAACTTAAATTTAAAATAAAGTGCTTGGTGAGTATATATGGAGCTAAAACACTCCCCCACCCCCCCGGTAGCAATACACAGGGCCCATTTGCCTTTCCATCCCGACCACATCTTCGTTTATGGAAAGGATAGGTGGGGAGTTCGGCCGCGGGCCGGCGCGCCGTGCTTGTTATGAGGAGGAATCGTTGATCAGTTCAACATCGTAGTGCATTACTCCTCAGTTGTGTAACCGTGATGACTAGCCACGCTCCTGAGGATACAGAACAGGAGTGGGCTGGGGTTATGAAAGTATAATCGAATCATATTCATCAGGAAAAGAAAAAAAAAAAACTTCCTGATTTTAATTCATCCAAATTGATACAAATGGGACAAAATATAACTTTTTGTCACTAAACATATAGAAAGCTAAGCCTCGCTCCCTGCAAGTAAAACAAAAACACCGCGTGGAGGACAATGGTTGCTGTTGAGAAAAGCCAAAGCCAGAGAAATAACACAAAGAGCAACAGCGACAAACCCTAACCACAAGCCAGCCCGACAGACGAAACAGAAACAAGCGCAAGCAAGACCCAAGCGACAACGAAAGAAAGCGCACAAAGCAACACTGAAAAGCAACACCTAGCCAATAAGAAAACAAGCAAGCTCTACAAAAAAGAGCAACAGGAGAAAGCCAAGCCACCAAGAAGCAAAAACAAACTACCAAAGCAATCGAAAGCCATAGCCCAAAAAAGCATCACTTCCATCAGCACCTAACAACCAATAGCCAGCTCCAAGAGCAAGCCACAAACCCCAAAAAAAGCACGACCCAGCTCCCTCCCAACCCGATACCCACACGGCATGGAGAACCCCTCAACTATAAGAATGCCTCTCAGGAGCATATAATAACATTCAGCATGTGGATGTTCTGTTCTTACCTTTCATCGCTCCTTCTTTTCTCCGTACCTTTCCTCCTTCTCCTTCTTACCCTCTTCGTTCTGCATCTCTCTCTTCCTTCCCTCCTTCTCTCTTCTTGCTCACTCTCTCTTCTCGTCTCCTGCTTTCTCCTCTCACTCTCGTCTCGGTTCTTCACTCTTCGGCGTCTCTCTCTTTCATCTCTTCCCTCTACCTCTCACTCCTCTCCTTGATGTTCTCCTCTGTCCCTCTCTCCTTTCTCACTCCAAAGAAGAAACTGACTACAATTCCTTTCAATCTCAGCTCTCTCATTTTCCAGTCGGTGGTAAAAAAAAAAAAAAAAAATTTAAAAAAAAATATCACAAACGATCAACAACGGGCCCTATGGGATTGTAGAAGGTTTGGGCACAGCACGGGATTCTTGTTTTTCTGCTGGGTAGGGTAGATAGGTAACGACGAAGGCCCGTGTGGCTGTGGTGTGGGGGGCATTTTTGGTAGTGGAAGTGGAGAGCTTGAAGATGACTTTAATATCTGGCCGGGGGACCGGCGAGAGCGGAACTGTCTGCTGGCCGTTTACAGAAGATGTGCATAGTTGAGTTTCATTCAGGTCCTATGAGGGCTTGAGCTGCTCCGAGCGCCTCCTTGCAGTCAGCCCTTACCAGATAAAAAGACTGCGCGATTGTGTGTGCTTAGTGCGTGGCGCAGATTTACAAGAAGTTTTTTTATTTTTTTTTCTTTTTCTAGTTTTCTCATACACCTGGCGGTACAAAACTATACAAATATGGACGATAATCTTTTGATTTCCTCGAGAACTCTCATTCAATAAGGAAGACTGTAATCAGGCATTAAGTAGTTATTTAAGATACGAAATGAAAACGAACTTGAGCTTCATGTGCACTCTTATTTGGGGTTCGGGAGAGTATAGATGTGTGAGCCACTGGGGAGCTCTGCCTTTCGTATCTTACTGATGCCTGTTGTGTAACTCACGTGTATAAAAGCCTTAAAATGTGTGCTGGGGTGTTTTAAACGCTGGAATGCATTAATCACTAAAACCTACCTTTATTCTTCTAATTGAAGTAAAAATGATTTTATTCCTTTTCCATAAATACATATACTACAAAATTTCAATCAGAATCATATACTAACCACAATAACAAGTTGCGTGGCAGCATTACATATATTAAAACGTACAGTTCATTACAGGGAAACAAAAATGAGTCCAGTCCAACATAAAAACAAAAATAGCTCAGTGGACGTTTTTTCCCCCCCTCTTGATGAAAATTCCTTGATGAAACAGAAATTAAATTATTATAAGTTACGGAGGAGAAATTTTAATGGTTTGTTTTGAGTTTGTTTATAGTTTTATTTTTTTGGTAACTCAATTAGGCCATTCTATAATAACTGTAAAATTTTTACTCTTGCCCGTTATTATCCTCTTTGTACTGTGAAAGGAGCGAGCTCTGGCGTGAATTTTTAGTAACTAATATAATGAGTTAAAACTTGTAAGAATCACATTGATGTCCACAAGTTTTTTTGGTCACCAAGATTATTTAATTATTGAAATTATAACCAAATAAAACAAAAATGAGTTATTGTTATTTAATTAATGATATAAATACAAAAATCTATTGACTAATGTTTCACACAACTTCATTAACGAAAATTTTCCTTTACCTTCAAGAAATTCTAAGAAAATATATGCTGGGAAAAAACGAGTAAGAAAATGAATTTCTCAATTACCAGCTATATATATATATATTGTTTTTTATTTTTGATAAAACTACGATGAAAACTCTTCCAAATAAATATGTTTTTGGTGCGATGGGTATTAAATAATGTAACACCTGATTCTCCCTGTTACTCTTTGGGTTACTGAGAGGATTAAGGCACAATAGCGGCCATGGCACACAACAAAAACAAACCGCCCAAATTAGTGTTCCTATTTACTTAAAACATAACAATGAAAATTATTAGAATGTATCTTACTGTTAGAACTAAATATGAACTATTTCATCTGGTGCTGATTGTGCTGTGAATAATAACTTCGCTAGAAAACCTAGGATTGTAAACTGCTTTGTTGTAACGAGAAATAGTGAGTAAAAACTATGATATTATATTGAATTGAAGTAACTCATCCTTTGTAAGTCCTGGAGTCCTGGTCCCTGTCTCTGCCTTCTAGACATCACATCGTGTTACCCTGAGTGCTACTCTATCTTCCGGGTCTGAACTAGTGAATTTGCAATCCTAAATTTGAAAAATGAAGCAACATAACGACCTATTTTTTTTTTTAAAAAAAAACATTAAAATTATAAATGTCCATATTTGTTGGTTCCATGGATATAAAGTAATATTTTTGTGTAAAAATTTTTTTTCTGCTTACGTTTAGCGTGTCCCTTATATTGGCTGGAACGTCAACGATCTATTAATAACCCCTAAACAGGGTAGGTGAAACGTCCTTCGTCTATCCTGATTTAATCCAATTAGGGAACATTTAATGTGGACGAAAGTGTGAATACAAACATCTTAAAGAATGGTGGTTTTTTTTTAAAGAGATAGTTTTCCATGTCCTAAACTAGTATATTTGGTTGGCTACATTATTAGATTTGTTTATTAGATAACAAACAACCAGGACAGAATTCTAAATGTCAATTTTAGTAACTACAGTCTGACTTAGTCCTACGAATAGTGTGGTTTTCTAAATTTCTAAACAAATAATATACACAAATAAACATAACTATAATGCATCTATAAATATATTTGTAAGTTTATTTTTAACAAACACAAAAACACAACCAAACACAACAAAACATATACCCGAACAAATCCCCAATTTAATTTTTTACATTTATAATTAATCCACGCTTAAAACACAACCATTGTGCATATTTTGAACTAAATTTAATAACGTTTATTTACTTAGATACTAAGAGAATATCACAGCTAATTTGTATTTTAAAAAGTATTTACCATAAATATTTTGATGAACACTAACCTTTAAAATAAACAAAAAAGGAACAAACAAACAAAAAAACAAGTATGCCAACCTCTGAACAGTTGTCACAAGTAAAAACATGTGATTCTCGCCCCAGAATATTTGATAATTTTTCTTGGAAATAAACATAGTCATATGTCGTAGTAAGGGGAAATAGTTATGAGACAAGTAGACGATAGATGCTGAAATTATTTATATACTCGTATGTGATAGGCAGCAATAACATGTTAAAAAAAAAACCAATTTTTTTATATTCTGCTATCTTATAAATATAACTGTTATTTTTTTAGCTTGTGGAGCCCTTTTTATCCCCAAAACGGTAAAATTCCAACAACGGTAAAGGTGTCCTCAACAGGCAAACAAAGTCACATAGTGTGAGGATCAATCCTGTAACGTCGATTTATCTAATCATCAAGCGATAGCAATTTTGATTCATTTATTTTGTCTGTGTTTGTTATTTACGAATAAAAAACAAAAAAAAAAAAAACAAAAAAAAAAAAAAAAAAAAATAAAAATTTATTTTGTGTTTCTTTTATTTAGTTTTATTATTCTTATATTATTTTTTTATACGGTGATAAAATGTCTTGAGCTATATGTTTGAAGTTCCTTATAAATTAATATAAGTACGATAGTGGGGTCACAAATACAATATAAAGAATAAGTAAATGACACCCTCATAGGTAAAAGAATTTTTAGAACACCGCCAGGAGACGAGCATTATTATTTTACCTTTATTTAAGATACGGTCAGTGTAGCGCCTACAGGTAACTAAGGGCTCATTGTGAGGAGCGGAATTGCCGACCCCCACTATTCAGTTGTTTTAATCGTCTCCCGGCCCCCACTCCCCCCGACCCATCCACACCCGCCCCCTCCAACCCCCCCAGCCCCCTCCGCCCCCTGGTGACCTCCCCCCCCACCCCACCCCGCACCCCGCCGCCCGCCGCCGCCGCCCCGCCCCCCGCCCCCCCCACCCACCGCCCGCACCCCCCCCCCCCTATCCGGCTCCCCCCATGCCGGCCTGCCACTCGCCCCCGCTCCCTCCCCGCTCCCCGCACACCCCCCCCCCGGCCCCCCCACCCCCCCCCCGCACTTCCCTGCCCCCCTCCCCCCCCCTCCCCCCCCCCTCCCCCCCCCTCCACACTATTTCACCTCCCGTCTTCTACCCCTCCCACCCTCCCCACCCCCAAAAATTCCCATTTGTTGTGTTGTTATAATTTGAACTACAACAGCACCATCAATCACCACACCCCCACCCGGCCCCCAAACCCCCACATACGATACCGCTAATACAAGAATTCCTATACGCCGCCAAGCCATTCAAAGTATCGAAGCTTCATAAATAGAGCATGATACTACTTAACAAATAATAATTTAAAAACAATCTCGGTTAAGGGAATTGCATGGTGTCGTACTATTATAAAGCCCTAAAAATATCCGTAATTATTATTCAAGAGTAGGTGCAATTTTAAATCTCCAATTCAGTAACATAATAAAATGAACTTAATTATTAGATTGTTTTTGTTCCTTTTTTTAAAAGTTATTAAAAAATATAAAAGAACAAGACTGTTTTAATCCAATGGCACACACGAGACAATGTGCACATATCAACGCCATATATGGTTTAATAGAACAACATATATAGTAAGAATGATAAAATATGGTAGCATGTTTTTATGGGTACATCTATTGAGCACAATAAACTAACACAATATATTTTATTTATCTAAAACAGGTGGCACGAATCTAAATCGTTAAGAATTCATCTAGCTGTAGTAATAAATTAAACACACAGTTATTTACAAGTGTACTCGCTGAGCGAGATTATCAATCATTGTACATCCGTATTTCAATTATTCTAAAACAGTGGCACGATCTAATCGTTAAGAATATCATTAGCTGTAGTAAGAAATTAACCACACAGTATATTACAAGTGTACTCGCTCTGAAGAGAGTATTTTTTCAATCTTTGTATCATCTGTATTTATTCTACTTCTACCTAATAAATCCGACGTTAAGAAATGTAGATACTTTATAAAACGACTAAAGTGTAAGGTGTTCATTTTAGGTTGGGAAATTAAATTGTGAATTGGGAATGTTCTAATCTATACTTTTGTCAAAACATGTATAGATTAATGAGTGGTGTTAAAAATCACGAATACTAAAAAGTAACTATTAAAACCTTCCAATCGTGGGGGGGAATAGTTTTGCCAATGTAAATTAGATTAGTTTTCTGTCAACTTTCGACAACCATGTTTTCGTAAATAACTAGTTAATGGTTTTTTCAGTTAAATCGAAGGAAATTTCCTTGAAACTATGTGTTCTGAACTCATGTGTAATACACAATATACTTTTTTGGAATTTTTCAGGCCGCAATTTTTATTTTTTGCCCAATTTTACAGCTCATTCATAACGTAAAGGTTATAAATATGAGTGGAGTAAACATAAAGTAACTATATTTTGAAGTGAGCAAACAATCGCCTCTTGGTGATAAACTGACATATTGCCAATTCTCAGACCGAGGGCAAAAATTAAGACAACCATCTAAAGTCTGTAACCGGGTCAGTTTGGGTTACCTCCGGTTATTGCGAGACAGATTTAGTCGCCTTAGGAGCAGGCCAGTCTTCCTAAAGAGGATAAGTATTCCGTAAAAACCCAACAGACCAACAGCCCAAAAGTTAGTACTATGCCTGACTGATCCCGGCAGATATAAAGCCACTACAATAGCTCAGGCTGACAAAACACAAGAACTCTCTGATCGGAAACCTGAACTGCATTAGTAACCAATATTCTCCCTTGCAACGAACCTCTCCCCAGTTGTGGTCCCTCAATTCAGAGTCACCTGTCAAAAACAACATTTAGGAGAACTTAACTATGAGACATCAACCTATATAGTAGAGCTTCCTCGGCAAGAAGGAACGATGGCTCCAAAATGATGCCCTCTCAAAGTTGACTAAAGGGCAATTCCTTGGGCCGGGGGTATATAAAACAAATACAACAAATCCTATCACAAATCCAGTTCACCTGCTCCTTTTAGGGTTGATATTAGGGTTATTAGACTTGGACTTAGGTTTTACATATTTTTTTTTACCAAGTCATAATGTCATCTCAACTCATCTGAATATACCTACCAGTGCGAAAAAGACCTTCTACTACTAGTTTACAGAACCTAAACATTTCGTTCCCCTATAAACATAGTGAGAAAGGACGCCGATCTCTGAAGAGATCCTTAAGTGGTTTCTATTCATATTGACCTGTTTGTTACCCCCAAATAGTGGGGTATTTTTTTTTTTTTTAATTATTAGTGGGAAATTTGTGATCCACAAATGTCTGTAATAAAACATTTTAGGTTATTTAATTTTGGAAATAAGAGTCCTGGAAAAAGAAATAAACCTTACAGTAAGGTGTACAATATAGATTCCATACATTTTTTAAAATATCAGTTTCTTTGGTAAAAAAAGGAATATTAAATTTACCTATTTTTTGATTGTTTCAAAAAAAAGTTCTTTTTGGAAGTTTAAAACCATGGCTGAGAATGGTTTCTTCATTAATTAATAAAAAAAACATAGAGCGGTTTTAAATGGTTGTATAGGGAGAGTTTTTGTAAAATATATAGGTCCTTTTGTTATAGAAACATCAATTGCTTTCAGAAGGCTATTAAAACTAGCGAAAACTAGAAATCGGAAGTAACACGTATGTAAAAGGTTTAGAACTAATAATCACATATTCTGCCCACATTTATTAAGTTGCCTTTTATTCTGATGATGTGATTAAAATGGGTGTAGTCTCCAGAACTAAAACAAGTTAAATAGACGACGTTCATAAATATATAATAAATGAATGAAAAGTACAACCCTCGCTGAAAAGTTTTAAACATTTATTAATACATTTTAAAGAGAAATTCACGTATATATAGCAATGTGAAAGCTGTGTACTGTAGTCTTTCTGGTAATGCTGTACTTTACGAGGGTGTCATTTCAATTTAGACGTTCATGTCAGACGCATATTAGTATACGAAAAATAGATTTAAATTCTAGATTTAACCACGACAGCAAAACTTCACATTATTATTTAAGAGATAGAAAGAAAACCATTAGAAGATGGGATATTGAATATCTAATTACGAATTTGTTAATTACTGTATCAATTTAAGTTGCAATGTCTTAATCGTCTTGTACTGTGGGGGTGCCGTGCTCTGGTGAATGTTTACGTAACTAACGGAATGATTTAGGATATTTTTAGACTATAAACCTTCTATTAAAATAATTTGGAATTCGTATTTGAAAATATTAGAGTTTTAAACATTAAACGTGGTGTGTAGTTGATTATTTGATATAATGTTGGTGGGGGGAGGGGGTGGGGGGAGGGGGGGGGGGGGGGGGGGGGGGGAGACAGGTAATGTACAATAATTCTTTAAACTATACTTAATATTTGAGCCTAACAAAAAAGTCGAAAAAGTTGCAACGAAGACGTATTTTGGTACATTCATCTACATAAAATATTAATTACTAGCAGACCCGACAGCACGTTTGTCCTGTACAACACGTCTTTAATTCGAAAATGTTTAAACTTTGATTAGATCTGTATACAATTCTGGGCTTGGTTGGATAAAAATGTCTATTAAAAAGTCATTAGCATATATTCTAGACTTACATCACATGAAAAAAAAAAACATTATAATCACACTTCGACCAACCGATAGTGTGTGAGTATAACATGAGTGATCTGTGAAATATGTTAGTAGGATGTTGTTAATATATAAACGTTTACATAATCAGATACTGAAAGCGGTAAAAAAAGTTGCAACAAACTATTTTATAGTACAAGATGTATATTTTTTTTCAACTTACAGACTTAAAATTTAACGTGAAGTGCCATTGAATGTACAATATTTTTGTTTATATTTTCCCTTCAGGGATGTAATACACAAACAAATTAGAGAAAGATATTTTCCCTTATATAGACGCTGAAGTATAATAAGTGACCTCCATCACCCATCGCATTAATTTGATATTTATTATTAGCCTAAAATAACTACTCATCCGAATTAGATTCATAGTTATTGTAAAGGCTGAAGTATAATAGGCGGCCAACATCACAATCAGAATTATTGATATATCTGAATAGTCTAACTAAACTACCAGACTTTTCCATTAAATAGTTTTATTACAAATTACAGTATCTTATCGGAACTGGCCAACAGAAATTAATTTTTCTACAATACTAAATAATAGTATTCTATTCTATAGGGCTGAAGTATCCAATTAGTGGCCACCATCACAATCGAATAATAACATTTCTGAATAGCCTATCCTAAACTACTAAAATGACGAAACTGAATTCAAATATATAGTTATTTAAAGATAAAGCATGAATTTACAATATCAAAAAAGAGAAACGCCATCATCGCAATCAAATTATTGATATTTCTAACAGTTAGAGCCTAAATCTAAACTACCGAATTTCGATTATCTTATTTATTTTAGGTAGTTTTTGCTTTTGTGTGCGTGTTGTATGTGGAGCTGAAACATTAGAGCAAAACTCGTCTCTCCTATAAATGGGAATAGGGAGCACCATGGCTTGTGGATATGTTTTACACATGTCTCCAGCAAGAATGGCGCTACGATCACCAGTTTCAAATGTTTTCCTATTTTAATTCCAGGTTTTGCTGCTATCAAATCTGTGTGTTGATTTTGGTAACATCGTGTAATTATTGTGTATGAGTGCTAATTGTAATATTACATTCAATAGAGATAGAAGATGTTTCTAAGTACATTAAAAAACAATCGTCCCATTCATCTGAAAGTATTGAACTAATTTTGAAACAATTTGATTGAACGAAGTTGAGTATTGAGAATTGAGTGTCGCCTTGACCCTAAGTAGCATACTAATCAAAAGGATGTGAATTTGTTTCTATGTGTGACTAACTAGTGTTAACAGTTTGGTTCACATAAGTTCAAATATAAGTAGCATATAAATCACATGATTGAATATCCTATTCGTCCTCTTCACACGAAGACGTGGCAGTTTTTTCTGTAAAAAATTAAATTCTGTATAAGAGAACATCAATGAAGATGAGTAAACTTAATGAATATGTAAAGTTAATTAAGTAACCTTCTAGAATAAAAAATGTATAACAACATAGACTAACAGTATCTAAAATACTGATGAAGTATTCCCTAACAGGTCTAAAGTACAATAAGTGGCCACCGATCACAATCGAATTATTGAAGATTTCCGGGTTATTCTATCGAAACTACCGAATTACATTATAATTATTGTGAAGAATTACAGTACTAGTATCATAACTGGCCAACGAGAATTTAATTTAGCTAACATACTAATTAAGTATTCCCTAGAGGTCTGAAGTACAAAAATGGCCACCATCACAATCGAATTATTGATATATCTGAATAAGCCGATCAAAAAGTAAGGAAAATGACGATCCAAATTATCGGTTATTTAAAGGCTGAAGTATAATAAGCAGCCTACCAACTCAATTGAATTATTGGATATTTCTGATTTAGCCTATTTAATTTAAAACCAATTCCTACATTAATAACAATATTTATTGACACATGTGATTCTCTATTAATTTAATAGTACAATTACACTCACACAAATAATTTACACGATGATACAACACAACACACAAATTTGTTAGCAGCACAAACTGTCGGGAAAACCGGGAATTCAAAATAGAAAAACATTAGAAACTGCGAATCGGTAACCGCATTCTGCCTGGATCCAATTTATAACATACCATGATAAAAAACAATTTAGTTATAAACCAAAAATTAACTGATCAATTCACTTGCATCACTTCAATATTGAGGAATGTCAGTGTAAAAGTGTATTTTACTAAAACTTCCAAGTTTATATCTGGATAACCTCTATTGATATTACCTGATAAGCCTATCTAAACTACTGCAGAATTTCTCATTAAAGATATATTAAAGATTACAGTATAGTATCAGAACTGACCAACTAGAATTTAATTTTAAAACCCCCAATTCCAACACTATTAACAATAGTTATTCACTCATGTGATTGTGTATGCTACTTAATTTGAACTGTATCTCACCAATATTGACTGCAGATTAAAAATGTAAATTACAACACATTTATTTGAAATCCCTTAGTTTAAAACTTGATTATCTAAAATGTTAAGCAATAATTATTCACACATAGATCCACAACCTTTTGATTTGAGTATGCTACATAGGTTATTCTTGAGGTAATGCGACCCAATAATCTCTATTAATGTACTAGTTACAATTTTAGCACTCACACAATAAATAAACGAATGTTATATTTTTTATTGTCATCTTTTTTCTGCCTGTTGGCTGGCCTATATAAACTTATAATGCGGCCACGTATAACACTTTATAATATAACTTCATGTACTATTAAAAATTTAATATTATTTGCCGTATTTACTTTTAGAACACATGACCCTTACCAACAACACACAAACAATTGATAGCATAGCTAACAAACTGTCTGGGAAACCCTGGAATTAAAATAGAAAAACCATTTGAAACTGCGAGCGTAGCGCATCGTCCCATGAATCAACACTTAATAATTTACTAAGAATTTCACTTAAAAGCTAAAACTTCCAAGTTTTATATCTGGTATAATCTCTATCCTCCAAAGTGAGTTACAGTAATTTATTGAAATAAGGAAGCGGAGTTATTTTTATATGTTTATGCTAACTCTATGCTTTCAAGACTATATATTGATTAAACGTATGGCTGTGGTGTAATATTATAATGTATACATAGAACAATTGGTGACAATATAACTTTGCAATTCTGCATTAGACTACTGATCAAGCACTTTATAATAACGTAATCTAAATGTAAACAAATGTTCCTGCCTCTTTGGTGTAACTTCAGCTGTAAATATTCACAGCTGTTTTTTTTAAGTATCAGTTCACTTTGGTATAATTCGTGACGGTAGTGCAGTCTGTCGGATCAAATGATAAAAACACTCCAACATCAACAGGATAGGAAACAGCGACATTACAGTCCGAAACAACTAAAAATGAGGTTAGTTGAATTCATAATTATTGAACCGAAATATTTTGAAACTTGATAATTAATTAACCTATATCATAAGAATAACCTAAATTAAATGTTAACGGAGAAAAGGTTTTTTAGTGTAACAATTAATTCCTAACAACGTGTAGCAAATACAAGGAAATCACTATGCCTTACTGCAACGAAACGATATGGAAATTGAAATATGCACTTATTGGCATCGGCCATTTTCCCTTACAAGACCTATTTACCTTTTTAAAATTGTTTTGTTTGTCATATAATGTCTACAAAAAATTATATTATTTCAATCTGTATTTATTTTCTTTACAGATAAATACCAAATTGTCTTTTTTAGTCACCTCAAAAACCGCGTGGAACCGATACTGGGATGAGAAAGTAATGAGATAAGTTAGTCTGTCGTTGTTTGTATGACGTCAATAGCGTGTACCTGCTAACTGACACGAGACAAACTAGAGCTAAGTTAGGCTATCGGAGTTTGTTAGACGTACATTAACTTGTTCCTGCTACATACGAGCCACTAGAGCTAAGTTAAGCTGTCGGAGTTTGTACGACGTCAATAACTTGCTCCTGCTACAAGACCGAGACGCCTCATGAGCTAAGTTGGCTATCGGAGTTTGTAAGACGTCAATAAATTGCTCATGCTACATACCGAGCCGCCTAGAGCTAAGTTAGGCTATCGGTGTTTGTTAAGACGTCAAATAACTTGCTCTGCTACATACCGAGACGCTAGAGCTAGTTCGGCTATCGGGAGTTTGTAATGACCGTCAATATCTTGCTCCTCTACATACCGAGCGCCTAGAGCTAAGTTAGGCGATCGGAGTTGATAAGACGTCACTAAGTGTTCCTGCTACATACCGAGCGCCTTGAGCTAAGTTAGGCTATCGGAGTTTGTTAATAAGACGTCAATAACTTGCTCCTGCTACATACGAGCGCCTAGAGCTAAGTTAGGCTATCGGGAATTGTAAGACGTCAATAACTTGCTCCTGTTACATACGAGCCGCCTAGAGTTAAGTTAGGCTATCGGAGTTTGTAAGACGTCCAATAACTTGCTATCCTGCTAAATACGGTGCCGCTAGAGCTATGTTAGGTATCGGAGTTTGTAAGACGTCAATAACTAGCTCTGCTAATACCGAGCGCCTAGAGCTAAGTTAGGCTATCTGAGTGGTGTATAGGGACGTCAATAACGTGCTCCTGCTACGGACCGAGAAGAAAAAACGAGAAAATAAAAGAGATTTTAAAAGGAACACATGAAATTAGCTGATTTCAGCCTATGAGAAAATAAAAAAGAATAACATATTAATCACTGAAATTATATGATAACAAATGTTTTGCATTTTGATCTGCAAACAATGTTTACAAACACCAGACCTGCAAAACGTCGGTATCATTTTAACAAGAGGACGTATACTGGGACCCTACAATCTTACATTTCATGACTTGGAAACACAAATGATGTAATACATGCTATTTATGGCGATGAAGCACTTGCACATAGAGGGCAAATTAAATTGCATCAAGCATATACCACCTATTAATAAACTTACCTGATACAGTCCAAAACATTAATTTTGTATTTGAACTTGTGGTGGACAGAATAAAAAAACTACTTTCGTGCTGCAATGGTTCACATAGCTAATGCATAGAAACCAACCATTATGAAATCCACCATAAGTTTCTGGTTTCAGGACACTCTCATACGGACGTGTGATATTGACCATTCAGTTATAGAGAGTCAAAAAAAGAAAAGCGAAACTCTGAGCTTTCACACCATAGATTGGGCAACACTAATCAGATGTGTTACATATAAAAAAAATTACCGTAAGATAATGGAGCTAGATGATTTTTTAACTTTGCTACATTGTTTAACGGCCTTTAGTTTTCCAGGAGAAAGAAAAACAAGGGAAAACAATTCCTATGCGAGACCCTTGCTGTTTGGTTTGACATATTCCAAAAACTTTGAGGGGGAATTTCCTTTAAGACAACTTTCTCCGGAGGGATGATACATTTAGTGTTTATCGTTTAAGAGAGAGGTTGGTAAACGTTCTTGAATCAATGGAGACTGAGAAAGCATATTAATGACCCTCTACCAAGAGCTCAGGGGTCAAAAGTAAAAACTTTCTGTTGCATGTTACTATGTAAATCCCTCAAGTTTTTTACGATTTCTATAGAATCTAAAAACTGGAAATGTTTCAGATTTAATGACCCTCACTTAGGAGATATTGATCAAAACAGTTAAAACCGTCTAATAAAAAAGAAATCTTCATTATATGTGTGGTTAGTTGTGCCAACTATTATTATTCTATGTTAAATAAGTGGGGACTTATATCAATATGATCTAAGACTTATTTTCTTTTTTACCTTATCATAACTTCTTTTGATTTTAACATTATGATCAATAGGGGTTAAAAGTTATAAGGTAAAAAAATGTGTTAAGACTTAGATCTCAAGGAGTTAAGTCCATTTATTTTACTTTACAAAACTATATTAGTCAATAATATATTTTTCATACGACAGATATCCACCTTTTAGAACTATAAGGACAATCTTTACAGAGTTACAGTGTTTGAGAAATATAAACACCTTTTATACAAATGTGTGTATTTCTTCTTCTTCTCCGCTTGCTAAAGTTAGAGTTAACGACTGAAACACCTTTTGCCTCCAAACAGCATTTTAATTATTATAATGTATCATGTTTATTTATTTATTGTGTAGTTCAGTATGGTGGCACGAAGCAAATTTTGTTTGTCACAACTTTATAGCGTTTTCTTTATAACGTCCTGGAGGAATTCGGTTGATACTATTGGCGATCCTCCAAAAACCCTCTATTCTAGGTATGAGAAATACATTCAACTTGGAGGAAAAGTGGTTCCACTTAGACGGTTTATGAACGGTTATTTTGTACCGGAAATAATTAAAGTTCTTGTAGAAATGAAGTTTCATTTTAATTTGAAGATTCACAAATATGTAATTTGTATTGGTATATTTTACAACTTGATATATTCAGGGTTTTTTTTATTATACATTGTTTCATATCAGTGTTCAAGTAATGAAAAGTTTCATATTAAAGATATTGTATGGATTAGGTGTTTTATGCGTTAAAACGCTTTAATCATTTATGGTGAATTGTGTTTGTTTAACAAATGGTATTTATTATGCTTTTTACCGTTAATATCATGGTTATAAATAAGACCAATGTTAAAGAGTATCCATAATGCTCAGCCAAATCCCATGCAGTGATAGGTGCTATTATCGAACTTAATTTTTCCTTTATGTAGCATCTAGCTTTGTTCAAAATAACAGTCTTATTTTTTGGGTCTTTTCGATATAATCTTGTGGTCATACAAACAGGACAGGACAGAACAATATCTTTCCAGCCCTTCTAGTCTATTTATTAAGTATATCAACACTGAGAACAATCAGCACGGCAGAAAATAGGATGGGTGGCACAACAGGAAATGCGAGTGACCTAATTAGATTAGTTACTAAGGAGTAATACTCAATATCAGAAAAGAATACATTGTTGTTTGTTTATGTTATAGGAGTTTTTATTTACTTTATTTATTTTTGTACAATAAGGTCAATATTATTAATGTTGTATATTATTAAATTTTTAGGGAAACGGTTGTGAATGGTATTATTGTATTGGAGAGTGATTAGGCAGAAGTGTGGAGTCCCACCCAAACCCCCCCCCAACCCACCACCACCCACCACACAACACCCCACCCCCAAACCACCCACCCCCCCCCACAACCCCCCACCCACACACCCCCACCACCACAAACCACACCCCAACCCCCCCCAACCCCACCACCCACCCCACACCCCCCCCCACCCCCCCACCCCACACCACACCCCACCCCCACCACCCCCCCCACCACCAACCCACCCCACACACCCCACCCCACCCCCCACCCCCACCCAAACCCACCCCACCCCCAACCACCCCCCCAAACCCCCAACACCCCAACCAACACAACCCACCCCACCCCCACCAACCACCCACCCAACAACACCCCACACCCCCCCAACCCCCCCCACCAACCAACCCACCCCCCCCAACCACCCCCCACACCCCCCACCAACCCACCACACAACCACCCCCCCACCCCCCACCAAACCACACACCCCCCACACCCCACCCCACACAACCCCCCACCAACCACCACCCAAACCAACCCACAACCACACCCCCCCACAACCCACCACCCAACCCCACCAACACCACCCCACCCACCAACAACCCCCCCCACCCCCACCCCCACCCAACCCCCCAACACCCCCACCCCCCAACACCCCACCCCCCCAACACCCCCCACCACCCCACCAAAACAACCCACCCACCAAACCCACCACCCCACCCCCCCCCACCCACCCCCACACCCCACAACCCACCCACCCCACCAACACCAAACCCCCCACAACCCCACCCACACCCCAACCACACACAACCCCACAACCAACCCACCCACAACCCACCACCACCCCCCACAACACCACCAACCACCCACCCACCCCCCACCCCACCCACACCCACCCAACCACCCACCCCAACCCACCACAACCCCACCCCCAACAACACCACACCCCAACCAAACCCCACCCACCCCACCCCCCACCAACCCCCCAACCCACCCCACCAAACCCACCCAACCCCCCACACACCCCCCACCCACCACCCCCCCCCACCCCAACCACCCCCCCCCCCACCACCCACAACCCCCCCCACACCCCCACCCCCCCCCCCCCCAACCCCCCCCAACCCCCCCACCCCCCCCCCCCCCCCCCCCCCCCCCCCCACCCCCCCACACCACCCCCCCCACACCCCCCCCCCACCCCCCCCCCCCCCACCCCCCCCCCCCCCCCCCCCCCCCCCACCCACCACCCCCCCCCCCCCACACCCCCCCCCCAACCCCCCCCCCCCCCCCACCCCCCCCCACCACCCCCAAAACCCAACCCCCCCCCCCCCCCACCCCCCACCCCCCCCCCACCCCCCCCACCCACCAAACCCCCCCCCACACACCCCACCCAACACACCCCCCCCCCCCCCCCCCAACCCCCACAACCAAACAACCCCCCCCCACACCCACAAACCACAAAAACCAACACCCCACCCCACCCCCCCACCACACCCCACCCCCCCCCAACCCCCCCCCACCCCACACAACAACCCCAAACCACACCCCCCACCCCCCCCACCAAACAACCCCACCCCCCCAAACCACAACACAACCCAAAACCCCCCAACCACCCACAACACCCAACCACCCCCCCCCACCCCCCCCCCCCCCCCACCCACCAACCAACACCCCCACACACCCCCACCCCCCCACCCCACAACCCCCACCACCAACACCCCAACCCACCCCACCACCAACCCAACCACCACCCCACCAAAACAACCCCACACCCCACCCCCCAACACAACCCCACACACCCCACACACCCCACCCCCCCCAAACACCCACCCACCCCCCCACACCCAACAAAAAACCAACCACCCCCCCCACCCCCCCCACCCCCCCCCAACCACCCCCCCACCCCCACACCCCCACCCACCCCCCACCCCCACCAACCCCACCACACCACAACACCACACCACCCACCAACCCCCCCCCCCCAAACCCCCCCCCCCCCCAACACCACACCCACCCCCACCACCCCCACCCCACCACCACCCAACCCCCCCACAACACCAACCCCCAAAACCCCCCCCCACCCAAACCCCCACACCCCCCCCACACCCCACCACACACACCCACCCACACCACCCCCCCACCCACCACCCCCCCCACCAACACCACACCCAACCACACCCCACACCACCCCACCCCCCCCCCACACCCACCCCACCACCCCCCCCCCCAAACCACCCACCACCAACCCACCCCCCCACCACCCCCCACACCACCCCACCCCCCCCACACCCCCACCCACCCACACCCCCACCACCAACCACAAACACCCACCCCCACCCCCACCCCCCACACCCCCCCAAAACCCACCACCCCACCCCACCCCCAACCACCCAACCAAACCACCACACCCCCCACCCCAACCCCACCAACACCCCACCACCCACCCCCCCCCCACCCCCCAAACCCCCCCCAAACACAAACCACCCACCAACCCCCCACCCCACCCCACCCCCCACACACAACAAAACCCCCCACAACCCCCCCCCCCCAACCACCAACACCAAACAAAACCAACCCCCAAACCCAACCCAACAACAACCACCCCACCACCCCCACCACCCCACCACACACCACCACACCCCCCCCAACACAACCCACCCACAACCAACCCCCAACCCACCCCACACCCACCACCCCACCCCAAAACACACCCACCCACCCCCCAACCCACCCCACCCCCAACCACCCCCCACCACACCCACCCCAACCCAACCACCCACCAACCCCACCCACCCCAACACCCCAAACAACCCACCCACCACCCACCCCCCCCCCCAACCCCCAACACCCACACCAACACCCCCCCCCACCAACACAACAACCCACCACCCACCACCCACCCCCCCCCCCCCACCCCCCAACCCCCACCCACCCCCCACAACCCCCCACCCAACCCCACCCACACACCCAACCCCCCCCCCCCCCACCAACCCCAAAACCACACACCCAACCCCCCCCCCCCACCCCACCCCACCCCCCACCCCCCCCACCCACCCCACACCCCACCCCACCCCCCCACCCCCCAACAACCCCACCCAACACCCCACCCCCACCCCCCAACCCCCCCCAACCCCCCACAACCCCCCAACCCCCCACCCCACACCCCACACCCAACACACCCCCCACCCCCCCACCCCACCAACCAACCACCCCCCCAAACCAACCCCCCCCCACCCCCCCCCCCCACCCCCCCCCCCACACCAACCCACACCACCACACAAACCACCCACCCCCCCAAACCCCAACCCCCCACCCCCCCCACCCCCAACCCCCCACCCCCCCCCACCACCACACCCCCCCCCCCCCCCACCCCACCCCCCCCCCCAACACCCCCCCCCCCCACCAACAACCCCCCACCCCCACCCCACCCCCCCCCCCAACCACAACCACCCCCCCAACCCCCCCCCCACCAACCCCCCCCCCCCCCACCCCACCCCACACCCCCCACCCCCCAACCCCACCCCAACCAACCCCCACCCCCCCACACCCCACACCCCACCCCCCCCCCCCCCCACCCCACCCCCACCCCCCCCCCCCAAAACACCAACACCAACCCCCCCCCAACCACCCCCCCCCCCCCCCCCCACCCCCCCCCCCCACCCCCCCCACCCCACCACCAACCCCCCCCCCACCACCCCCCCCCCCCCCCCCCCCCACCCCCCCCCACCACCCCCCCCCCCCCCCCCCCCCCCCCCCCACCACCCCCACCCCCCCCCCCCCCCCCCCCCCACACCCCCCACCCAACACCCCCACCCCACCCCCCCACCCCCCCACCACCCCCCCCCACCCCCCCCACCCCCCCCCCCCACCACCCCCCCCACCCCACCACCCCCCCCCCCCCCCCCCACCCCCCCCCCCCCCCCCCCCCCGCGTCAGCATCTTGGCTCAAAATTTCAGCTGTAGTCGGAAAAGTGAAGATTAGTAGGCTAAAAGGGTCACAAAAAATCTTGAAGTCGTACTCATATTAAAAGAGACTCGTAAACTTGCCTAAAACAAAATCACAACAGTATTGGCATTTATCGAGTTACTTATAATCACTACAACGTGGTCTCGTCAGAAGTACATCGCAAACTTATATCTTTTAATAATTTTCCAAATAAAACATCATCAAAGGTAAGTTACTTTATTATTTACAATTTGTCTTTATATTACATTTTAATTAGATTACTCGCATGAAAGAGTAGTATTTATTAAAAATAGATAATTTTACTTAAGGAAAAGGAGCATGAGGTGTAGCTTGACAGCAAGATATTCAGCTACAAAGTTCAATAGACAAAATTTATTATTACGCGTGAGAATTAGGTTATTAGTCTGTCAATAATTTAGTTCAAAAAACCTCAGATTATATTTTATACCAATCCTTAACGAATAACAGCGTTGTCGATTTATATATTTTACAAAATGAAAATTAAATAAAAGTATGCCTTCTATGGCGCTCAGCCCAATTCCATGGACATGCACCATCATATCACTCATTCTTGTCTATGTAGAAATTTCTTGCAAGCTTTTATACTAGTTTTCTGGAAAGCAAGCGAGGATACCAAAACTCAAGAGTGCGATAAAGTTACATATTGTCTACAACGTTTACAATTCACTGCGATATACTATAATTTATTTTTATCTTTGAATAAAAGCGTTACTTGTTAAAATCTTACATGGTAGTATTCAGGTTCGTTCTATATTCATTTATCTATTTTCTCGTTTCCATCATGGTTACCTAAAGGAACTTTGCAAAATATTTCCCTGACGCTCATCCAAATATCATCGGTTATAATGAAATAATATTAACCACATTTGTTCCTCAAATATAAATTATGCTTCATGCACAATTTTTAATTCTTTAGGTCTGTTCGTTTTCCGGGATATCTTGCAAATTTACCAGATAGAAACATTGAAATATATTTCAAGCCTCATGATGTTATTTATTGGCTTAAGCTAAGCGAATTACTTCATTTTTCAATATTACAGAATTAACATAAGTGGAATGTAGTGTGACAATATAAGGACTCAGAGCTTTACATGATGCGTAAACAGATTCTGATATCTAAAAGTATTGCACTTTTCAGTACAAGTTAATGGGAGCCAAAGTTATAACTTTACATTTATGTTTTTCGGGGACTATTTCATTATAAATTCTTTTAGTTAGTGGAAAAACAGTGCGTATTTTTAAAAGTGGTTTTGTATAACTGTTAATGTGAAGTAACACTGACATCACCTCTAATAACAAGTTAGGAACTGAAATAATTTAAATAATAAAATGTAACAAAAACATTGTCTGTAAACCCTTATTTTTTTTAATAACACTTTACTTCTATCTCCTCTAATAACTGTTTTATATAACAATTCAAAAATGAAAATAAATTCTTAGAGCTAATATACATTTGAAGTACTTATTCGAGTTTACGTTATCTCAATTTGGTTGTCGAAGTATATGTTTCACTAATAACATTGATGAATACAACGTTCTCGGACAATTAGGATTCAAATCTGATATGACCTTATATCGGGGTGTAAACAAAGTATATATGTTTAATTAGTGGGGTTCTTCTACGAATTCAAAAGAATGTATCCACATCCTCAGTTTCCATTACAAAAAGTTTGAAGCTCTTTAAAGATCTAGTTTGCAATTTACTCCCTTTTCTTTGAAAGCTGATGCAGTTTTACAGTTCTTTGTATAAACCAAGCTGTGGTGGTAATCTCATCAACTAGTTGAATAAATTAAAATATAAAGACCATAATTATCCTCAAATCTGTACAAACCCTCGATATAAATCAATGAGTTTAAACAAATTAACGCAATACGTTCTGAATTTAAATCCTAAATGAGCTAACATTTACCAATTTAAAATTATTTTCAATATTTACACTACTATAAAATGCCTGAAAGATTTCTCACAGACACATTTAAGTAAATAATTCTGTAGGCAATTAAAAGTTATTTCAGTTCATATGAACAGGTCACATATGAAAGTTGTTTTGTTGGTCGAGATAAAACAAGAAAATAAACTTTGTGAAATTCATTAAACATTATAATCCTTTCAGCTGCAAATGCGTTTATAATTATACTGAAAACTGTTTTACTGCTTTTGAAAGATTTTATTCAGAAACATATAAGTAAATAATTGTTTGGTAATCTTTACACATTTTTAAAATATTAGAGAATGGATCTTAACACAATTGGAGGTTCAGTAGAAGATAGTTGTAAAAAAATGATTCTTTCTGCAGACTTCGAGTGCTGAAGGGATTTAAAACATAGATCACAAATTCTTTCAGTTCGTGCACAACCATACGAAATTAAGATGTAACTAGGAAATAAACTTATTGTAAAATTCAATTAAAACTGTAATCCTTTTAACTTCAAAGCCGTTATTAATTAAATTTGGAACTGTTTCAATGTTTTTGCTAGATGCGCTTTTTTAGAATAGATTTAAAATTACTTTCATTAAGAAGAATTAAAAAAATAGAAAAAACTTTTAAAGAAGAAAAGTAACTCATCTATAAGTCCCTGTCTCGATCCTTGTCTTCGCCAGCTTACTCCGGATGTATATTGTCCACGTCCCGCGAGTTGAACGATTTAGAACGTTAAATGGAACAATTATAAAGGTCCTGGCTTTTTTCGAGCTCTTGGCCATTGCACTTGTTCCTGGTCGTGCTCCTCCAATCTAATGTGGCATGAGTTCAACGAAGTTTTAATAACATTATTGAATTTATCAAAATCTTGGTAATGCATGTTCTTTTTTTATCTATAGATATTTAAAAGATATAAGATGTCCACTGTTGTGTGTTGTCATCTGTTTCTTTTTTGTACTTTTCTCCTTCACTTGCTTGTTTACGTCATGACACTATTAACAGGAAGTAGTTTTTTGTTATCAGGTTACCTGAACACATACATAATATAGAGACAAACAATGTTTTGTATAACTATTCTTACATTAATGTCAACGTGATTAAAGTTTCATAGTTTAGATCCAATATCCAGGCACAATACTAGATATGTCACGTCATTGCTAAATATACATTTTCATAACCAGTCTGCAATGTTCAAATCTCTGTCTTAACACTAGTAAGGTTGTGTCATACTGGTTTAATAAACTTTCATATCTCATGTATAGTTGACATTGGTTACTCTCCTGGCTTTAACTAATTATTATTCTACATTATTATACGTATCATGGAAGAGACATTAATATTTCTGTATCAAAAACGATTATTCCTTTATATAGTTTATATATATTTACAACCCAGCCAAGGATTACTTCTGGCTGTTTTATACCTTCCAGCTGAACTTACCACTAGGCACAACCAAAATCGATGTGTCACTTAAATCTCGCCAACCTTATGGATGTCCAGAAGCGGCACACACTAACCACACATGTGAAGATTCTTGGCGTCAGGGTTATCAACATTGTTAACATTTATATATTTTATCAAAATTAGACTATCGAACTATATACAATATATTATGTTGTTTTAATGTTACAGGTAGATGAAGTATTAATAACACAAGCTGCAACGGAACTCAACAGATCAGGCGATGTTAAATCACAACATGGCATTTCCATGTTAATTATCTAATTATGCTAAATTAATTGGGCTTCAACTCAAAATTATATCATCTTACACAAAAACTTACGTGGTCTGATATTATAAACCTTGAAAAAACTTGTTACCTACAGTGAGTGATCTATCTGAACAATTTAAAGTTATATAAGTGTTTTAGTTGGTACTGTTTCATAGATATATCCGTGATACAGAAGTATTTAGGTTACATTTTACAGATATGTTTGTTTTCATTTTTTGAATGTTATCATATGAAAGGGTAAGTAGGAACATTTAAAACTCATTCCAGGTTTGATGAGGTGCACATCTTAGGCTCGCGCTTACTGGGAATCCTTCGTTCACGGGGAACTATGTGCAAGCCCAATACCTAGCACGGGGGTTCGACGGATAACCCAGGCCTTTCGACCAGGGAAGGCACGGTGATTCCTTCAGTGTAGCGTGCGTTCGGCCGAGGACATCTAAAGGCATCATCACAACCTGTTATTACTCATCTTGTCCGGCTAGAAGCCGCTGGTCCCTTAAGAAGATTTTGATTCGCCGGTAGCACTGTTGGGGAATACGCCTTGTTAGCAGGCTAGAGTTTTGAACGTTGAAAGTGTTTTTAATCATTGAGACAAGTCTATATTTTAGCGCAATTTTATGTAGTAGTTACTCGTTACCCTATACTAACTGACCAGTAACTGTTATTATTAAAACCCAGGTAAAACTTAACTCAATGGGAACAGTTATATGTATCTGGTTGTTATCTCGAAAGGATGATCTGTAGATTATGAATAAAACCATTTATAATAGTTTTTCCATAGAGAAGAACGAGTTCTATAGTGGAGCATTTCCATCAAGAGAATTCGTCTGAGCGTTACCAAATCCTTTTACTCAGTAGGCTGAAAAAAAGTTCCTTGTTTGTCTGCTGGAGGATAAAAAAGTCTTCAGATATCTTAAATATTAAAGTGAGCCGTTATACTTTAAATTATGCATGCAGTTTCAGTGAAGCTTTTGTAATAGGTGTTGTGGCGTACTCCTACCTCCTTGTAATTAAAGTCATTGTGAAATAATACAGGTTTAATGGACTGGAGGGTCTCTGAGCATATCTAAACTGAGGAGTGTTCTCGTTTTAAATAGTTATATAAGAACAGTCTCTGTCGATAAATACATGCTCAATGCAATTTACATTTTACATAATGTATTCCTAAGGATGCGTATCCCGAAATAGAAAAATACAGTATCGAAACCGTTCATAAAACCTTTAATTTGCAAAAAAAAGAGTTTCATTTAATTTTTTTCAAAACTAATTACCACCTTTACTCGTCACTGTACAAGTTTTTATGTTCCAGTAATCGTACACCTAAAATTTCGTAAAAAAAACTATCGACCTTAAATGTTGACTTAGTGTACGTACAAAAATTAATATTAATTCTTTTGGTGATTTTGGGAGATTAATTATACCGTTATTTAAATCTTATTGCTAACCAAGATGTTGGACTAAAATCACTTTGGTAATGGTTTAATTCTGCAGAGTGCTCATTTTTGGCTGAGGCGTTTTTCAGCACAACGTCTCATTCTAGTTTGTAGAAAGTATAATTTTGAATGTGACATTGAAATGTAATAAGATATTTATATAAGTTCATTACTTTAATTGACTATATTTAATTATTTGTAGTGATACATCTGGTAATAAAGTGAGTAACTAATTTAATCACTTGAACACCCACAGACCTTTATTTATCTCAAAAATGATTATTTACTGTTGAAGCAAATTATTAATATACAATAAATAAACATAATTCAGTTAGTGGTTTCATACATAAAAACTTAAGGGCATAATGTTTTCTACTCAAGATGAATATTTATCCAACTGAATTAATTGCCAGAAAAATGTCAATTATAAATAATTTAGGAAATATTTCTCCTTATAAGTTTTTAAAATATTTAGCAGATATATATGAGCGAATACAAAGTGTAAGTGGGATTGGTACATAGGATTACTAAGTTCTGAATTGAATTTTTCTGCACACTTTGGGTACAGGACAGAATTAAGACACCCCAAAAAACAAGGTCCTTTCTGCATTTACACAAAGATTACAAAATATTTCATTGATTAAATAATTTCTAAGAAAAGCGAAAACCACGAAATTAAAAATATGCAAAATGAATAAAATAGAATTTACTTCAATTATCATTACATTTGAACTGTTCCTGTGTTTTGTGCTGTAATTAATACTTGCTAGAACTAGGATGTAATTTGCTTTGGGTAACGAGAGATACTACGAAGAACAACTTAATCTCTAATTTATAAAAGTAACTCATAATGTAGGCCTGGTTCTGGAATGGCCATCGCATCTTATTCTAGCTGATGTTTCTCTTACGTGCTACGGGGTTGAATGGATACTGAAACACAAATATGTAGAGTTATCTAAAAACAAGTCAAAAAATTTCCCTATCCCTTGATGTTTCCATAGATATTAAACAGTTTTTGTACGTAATTTTCATATTGTTTACTTTAATTTTTTTCTTTATAAAACATTGCTTCTTTAGCCATCACTAGTACTGACATTAAACCGGGGTTTTATTGTTTATGTGATTGTTAATACATATTATAAAGACAAATATGTGTTTAAAATATATTTAAATCTGATTTCTGTCTTAGGTTATGGTGTATAGGGTTTAATATAGAAAAATTAATATTATATATATATATTATATATAATTTTATTATATTATATATATATATGTTTCAGTTCCTTGGAAAAAAAATATTAAACTGTTTCCCCTGTACGCTTTGGGTACAGAATGATAAAAATAGCCTAAAACAAAAGTTTAGCTGCTTCTACGCAAAAATAACAAAGGGAATTTGTAATTACTATAACTATAGCACACAAAAAAGAAAGGAATCTGAAATAATTATTTAAATTAAATATTAAGTTATATATATTAAATGATGATATGTATAATTTGTGATCACGTTATCATTACATATGAACTGTTTCAGTGTTTTTGTTATGATTAATAATCGCTAACAATATGATATAAACTGTTTTGTGTAAGGATAGATAATTAGTGTGGATATTGTGGGTTTTAAACAATAAAAGTTAAAATAAATAACTCATCCTTGTATGTCATGGTCCTACTACTAGGCAACCGCATCCTGGTCTTGATGGTGGTTTCGTCCGATTACTTAGAGTTAAACTACTTTTGAACGAGGAGACAGAACTGTCCAACACTAAGAAATTTCAACGTTTTACTTGTGGTTTCTATGGAAATCTACAATTTTAATAAATATTAATTTTGGGTATTTTTTAGCTGTTTCGCTTCTTTTATTGCTGTATTAAACTACTTTTAAGATCACGGGCTTTTTATCAACATTAAAAATACTGAAAACGTTATAAATTTGTATTACATGATTATAAATACGTATATTCCGAGCAGACAAACTTGGAATAAAACATTTAATTTTAAGGATTTTTGTCCGTATACCTAACACGGTAATATATGTTGTATGGTATAAAATATCTAAGGAGACTGTTTGGTATGTCATTTACGCTGTCGTTCATTCGCATAAAACATCCTCCGTTTTGTTCCATAAATATGATATGACATTATTCAAGTAGTATTAAAATACAGATGAATTTTCAATTTCCTTACAAGATTACAGCTATTAAAAATTACAAATCTTATTACAAGTAAAAAAACTACTAATGTAATTATGTACATGCTTAACTCACAATATTGAACAGTTTTTTACTTTTAATATAATCTTGTGTATTAGAGAGAATAGGCTAAATTAGCTCAATTGTTTTCCTACAAAACCTCCTGTATGTGTCAAAGATCTTAAGATGTAAATTTATTGTAACGGATAAATTTTAATTTCCTTATAATGAAGGGTTTATATTATATTTGATTTACAACCGTTAGAAAAATATGTCATACAGATTTGCATGTCTGAAAATCCGTTGAAAGGGTCATATTTTAAAAGATCGAGAAACTTTCTTATCTCTGAGATTGTAAGTCAATGGAGGACAGAGCATCAACTACTAAGGCTCCCAATGTGAAAATTTTTATTGGATAATGGTTACTATTATAAAATATAAATTTTTATGATTTTCTTATTTTACTAGGGGCT